>NW_023998531.1:771952-796610 GCF_014805625.2 Glossina fuscipes
ATTCAATTCATTAGTCTAAAATTAAAATAATAATAATAATAATAATAGAAATAGTTAATTGAAAGATACATAACCAGCGGTCTGCATTACCGTCCACACAAACGATTGGCTCTCCTAGCTTCTAAAAACTGTGTTATGTACACATCAGCGGGATAGGCTACACTATTACGTAAAGCTAAAGAGTAACACTTTTGCATGAAAATATTACAACTTTAGAATTGTTCACGCCGTCAGCAACGCCGTTTTTTAGGAACGCTAAAGATAAAGATGTTAAAGATAAATCTGTGTCTTTAGTAGAGGCATGTAATTTCGATCAGTGTAAAACTTCAAAGAAATAAATACATATTTGTGGCCAAAATTTTACAAGCCGTGAAGATACGGCTGACAAATGGGGCTCAGAGTTAGAAATGGAATGGCGTTGCTTTCTTGCAAATAAGTAATAACGAAAAAAGTGTCCGAAAACAATCTAAGGCTAACATCGACCTGAAATTTGCCAGTATCACATACAATTTCAATGATCAGTCAAATTATTCGCCTACAATTGTCGAAATACTTTATTATTTATGTATGTATGCACATACTTTTATGAGACATTTTAGAGATACTCAAAATCTTCCAGGGTATAGATCTTATACCCCATTTGGAAGGCTTTAATTTCCCTTACGTTAGGTGGTTTTTCTCAATAAACATTGAGAAATAGAAAACTACGTTTACCACATGGCGTTTTAGGGGCTTTTTGGTGTGTTTTCGAATCCGAAACTTTACTTAAATTCAACTTCACATAATTTTTTAAATCTTCTTAGAATATACATTTTCAAGTCGTCACTTACACACACAAGCACACAGAAGATTACTTATGCACTTCCTTAGTAATCACACATGTTCACATATAAGTGCATATTTGCAGTGTCAGTTCATGAAACTTATTTACGTCTGTGAGGTAAAGAACTGTGCTTACCATTTATAGTAAAATGTGAGCGTATATGAAATATTTTCAAAAGGTTATTGTTCAAAATAGAATGTGTAAATGTAAGCATGAGAAAGTTGTTCTTATTTCCATTGATGCTTATATGCCGAAGTTACTCAGCACAAATTTCCCCAACTAACGCTATAAAACATGAAAATATCTTATCTAACTGCAAAAGGATAACCTAACACGTTGTGTACTATAAAGAAAAACGAATAGAAAAAATACCTTCTGTCAACTGTCAGCTGTCAAGCAAAAAGTGCAATATTGTTAGAAAGAGTTCTTTGGAAAGGATATTTGAATATTTATATAAATATTATATAAAAAAGACATCAATAATCCTAACATCCTCAAGAAAGAAAATTATAACTAAGGAGCAGTTAATCGAAATGATAGTTTATCCGACGTTACCTATAACTACAGGTTTCCGCATGCAGCTCTTTAAAGAAATTATTTATTTATTCCTTTTTTTAAATAAAATTTCGAAAGGATTTCATGAACTCAGCTATCTGTGAAAACAAGTCCACTATTATACATTATTTGTGCTGTTTTATCGTTTTAACCTCCCTTCGCCCGTTAATCGTAGAAGTAACAGCAACTTGCCTTATAAAGTTTTAGTCGGTGTAGGAAAACGTATTTGCATTGCCGGACAACTTATTCTAAATAATTGATAACATTTTCTGTGAGTATGTTTGTACGAGTGCAGTAATGTTGGTTGAATAAACTATAAGAAAGAAGCAATAAATTTTTGTGTTCTATTATTAAATATTCTAAAGTTTATTCATAATAAATGTTAGTTATATCAGAGACAAGCTAAAGTATAGATATTACACCCACGCACTAGCTTTTAAAATTTTATTTTATTTATACTGAACACTATCACCAGTTGTGATTTAACAAAAAAAGACATTTAAATTCCTTTTTCGTGCTATGTGCAGACTTATGTACGCTATATGTTTTAATTCATAACCAACTAAATCCTCGAAATTTTATTATCAGCTATTAAGTAAAAGCGAAGTAGAAAAGTGTGCAAACAGTATTCCTTTACGGAATTTTCGGTTGTGTACATTTTGTAAAAAGTATAAGGAGCTGCTATTGTAATAAACAAGTAAGAAAGTTTTATTCAGTGGGGGCCGACTTTCGCATACCAAGCTATTTCGTTTAACACCCACATTGCTTTTATCAATAAAAAAAAATTACTCGTGGTGTCTACCATTTTCTTTTTAGAAATAACCCATTTTTAGGCAGATAGTACGTCTTGATTTGAAGAATGTACAAAATAGTTGTAAACATACTCTCTTACTTACCTTATGGTTAATAAGCATGAAGCCTCAAAGATTCACAAATTTTTATTAAGAAAAATTGAGTTATGTTCAGTTTACGCTCTGCTGCGGCCTTCTGTTGTGGCGAATTTTGCCCATTTTCATTATTAACCCGCATGCAAAAACATCCAATGTTTCTACCAAATTTGAATATTATCTATATTTTCATTTTTGCGACCAGGAGTGTGCCAACAATACAATTTCACTTCTCGAGCTTTTTCCTCCAACGAATTATGTCATACACGTACTTATTTTTCGCACACATTCTAACGTTGGTCATACGCAACACTTTCATCGACTCCGTGAGCAAGATTTTTGTAGAAGTAAAAAACTGTATGCAAGGAACGGATTGCACCAAAACGCCGCGCTTCCAACTAAATTTAGTTAAGCATTGATTTAGAAAGCAACAAGAAATAAGTCTGTTCAGTTTCAATTAATTGTTCTAACCAACCAGACATATATCGTACGTATTTAAAACATGCATCACAACACGTAGCGTACATACTTCGAAACAATTCTTTGTACAAATCGAAATTAAATCCTACTTAGAATCTTACTTCGTTTAGCAGCCATATTTTAATGTATAATGGTGGATGAAGTAGCGCGTAATGAGCAACCAGTTTCTTCTCCTTTCTTGAGAAAAACTCTGCTAGAATAATTTATGTATTTATATGTAATCTAACGGCCCTATTGTGGTGTCGCGCCCGGTGTTTCGACATATATAAAACGACATGTTTCCTTGGCATAATTTGAGTGACTTAGTGTCAAATAGGGTACACAATATCAAAATTTGTTATGGAACAAAATTGTAAGGTCATAAAAAGCACATACCAAGAGAGTGACATGCGATGTCTCTGTGTTGCTCAGGATCGTTGTAAGTTTATACTTATGTTTATACTTTTACTTACTTTATGTTTATGCTTACGCATGATTTCATAATACTATGTTTATTCTGAATTAGTTAAAGTAACGCATGCTATAGTGGCAAAGACAAAAAAAATAATCAAATGTAAGTTATTCAAGGAAATATAGACAATACAAGAGACAAGGAATACAACATGGAATGTCAATCGTAAGTAATAAAAAGAAGCACAAATACAGCGCATACATAATTCCAATCACCTTTGTAGAGTCTACCCTTCGATTCCATAGAATACGAATGGTCGTTTAGAGGATTTCTATGATCTGGCGACCGACACACCTTACTTTGGGACCGATTTGATGAAGAAAATTGTTTTAAATGGAACGAAATAAGTTTGGAAGAATAAAAAGTGCGAGTATATAGGGATTTTTTGGACAATTTTGTATTTAAAAATTTTTTTATACGAACAATACTTACGCTTTGTGGCGAATATTTTATAAATAAAGTTATAAAGTGTTAATAAAAAAGTGTTGCTAAACTTATAATTGATTTAATGAAAGTTTAAAAAATAAAGGTGAACATAGTTCTGTAAAACCGAACGTGAATTTGTTTAGCTTTTTTGTCCACTAAAATATTTTTCATTTTTCAATGGTGGACGGAGAAGCCTTCTAAGTCCAACCATATCCTAATTCGAACTAATTAATAGAGCTGGTTAATGCGTTCGCAGTTCTTTGCTAGTCAAATTCGTATGTGTCTTCACAACCTTTTAATTTTTGCATTTTCAAAATATGCGTTTTGTGAAAACTTTTGTTGAGTTTCTAAAAAATTATACAAAATTTGTTATCTGTTTTTTAATGTAAATTTTAATTGTTAAAAAAAGTGAAGGTATGTAAGCATTGTTTTACAACGAACTTACCTTTTTCACTTATTTGGTAAGTTTTTCGATAACATACGTAACTCACTTAATCGTTAGAATTTAACCATAATTTTCAATTTTCTGTCATAAGATTTCCATGTAGTGGGTATTTAAAACAAACATTGAAAAACATTTTTCTTTTTATTTATATATCATTATCATGCCAGTGTAATTTTCATTGTATGCAAAACCATGCAAAATGCATATTTTTGTATCAAGGATAACATACATTTTTTCATATTATATCTTATCATTCTTCTTCTTTTTCGTATCAGCTATCAATATATGTACGCATGCAATTTGGGAATGGCTCTATTTTAAACTTTATTAGTGAAAGGTTTCTAGTTATGTTAACGCGTAAAAATACAAAAGAAATACATTATTAATTTTGCTAAAGTTGACTCGGGCAAAAGTAGAAAAAACAAGTCGCATTGTAGAAAGCGACCGCATTAATGAAAGCTCTTGTTATTAGAAATTGCATCTTTTTCTCCTCTACTCTCTTTTAAATTTTAAAAGTACGATTGTATTGGAGAGTGGAAGAAATCTCTTTCATATCAATATTTCTTGAGCAGAAGATAATTATGTGAATTTGAAAAATATACGCAAGGTATTTTAAATAGCAGTCTGCAGCAGTTTGTAGAAATATTCTGAGTTTTTAACTATTCTTAAATCTTATGGAAATATAAGGTGCTTGCACCAAGACATCATTACGAAAATATGGGTCGAACACCATTATGTTTTTTAACTTATCTTTATTAATAAACAGAAATTTTTACAATACTCAAATTTATTGTAAAGAGCGAAATTATTACATCTGCTGTCGATTTATGGCGAATTAATAGATTTGTCCTTCCCTATATGGTAATTCGATATAGTCATTAGAGATCTTATAAGGTATATTTACTCATGATTAACGTGGGATTGCTGGTCCTGTTGCCGTCTGCCCATATATTTGAACAGTTTGTTATAAGAAGGATCGAGTAAAACATTCTCTAAGTAAGTCACTTGAAAATGTGCGCAATTTGGCTACAATCATATTAGCAATAATCGAAAAAACACACTCAAAATTCATAGAGACCTTTCTAAGTATAACTATATTGGAGACACGTCCTTATTTCCAGTGAAATATGGGTTCAGTTTGCCTACAAACGCACGGACAAGAGGCAGGGATGTTAATTTACAAGTACATGCCATGGCCTATAAAGCCAAAATCCAGTTCATTACAGTTAATTAATTTTCCCACAAAATAAATTCCTTAGACAGGGAAAAACTAAGTGGACATTCGCCGCGTGTCATGCAGCTGCCGGCCGGCGAAAAAGATTAGCGGAACAGCAGGTTAACGAATGAACTTAGGTAATAGTAATATGCTTGTAAAAATGCATGTAAATAGAGTATTTGCGGAACGCAGAGTTAGTCGAAAAAGAATATTTGAGTTGAGAAGTCTAGAGTATTGCCAAGAAGAAATTGTGAATAATCCTACTTCTTTTGAAATAAAGAACAAAGTACCACTGAAATGTGACTTTGAGGATAGTCTAGTTTGAATATAAAATTTCCAGGAAATTTATTCAAAAATCATTTACAGGAACTTATATTAACAACGTTTCAATTCTCGTTCCGGTCTTATCTGGCTTATATACCCTTTTACAAGGAAGCCTTTACCTAAATTCTGTTAGTCGGTTTTCCGTTAAATTTCTGCCAATGTCTTGTGCAATCGTCAGCTGCATGGTATGGGTAACACGCCATGAATGAATGTTTATTTGGTTTTTACTTCTTTCAGAATTTTTTATCTTATCTTAATCTACTAATTTTCATGGAAACTCATATCATCCAATATGGCGTTTTCGTAACAATATTATATAAAGGAGAGCGCAACAAAGATACGGGTGGACCAAATGAGGCGCTAATAATTAACAAAATATCTTGCAATTCTAACGTAATCGTTTGGAATGGTAAATGTGAAATGTAGTCTTTTAAACGGTCCGATAATTTTTACCTTGACTTTTTTAATGTTTTTTGATTTGTTGCCTATTAAGGGTGCTTTCTTGGTCGCCGGCCTTTAATTACAGAAACCAATTGTTATTGCAAAAAAAAATAAGATTAGAAAGATATTCTTGTGGTGTTGACCTTTTTGTTTCTATTGTTATCTTTAAGATTACTGTCATTTTAATCAAGATTATTGGGTTTTGCAGGTTACATTCACATCCTTTGTGCCTTCCGTTAGCATCGACGAGCTATGTCGTAATATTTTCCATGTGCTAGCTCCGACAAAATAAAGCTCCTTCTTTAAAAGGCCTTTTCCCTGCCTACTATTATTCTACCGAAGAATTAGATACATTTTGTGGCAAACTCCAAAGGGCGCTTCAGAGACACTAAAAAGTACATACATGCATTTCTTATATGTAGGAAATTCGAATTTCGTTTAGGCAAGTGATATTGCCTGCAGTACACAGTCCAGGGACGAGAACATCGGTTTGAAATTTGCTTTATTCTTGACCAGTATGAAATTCTGAATCGGCCTAGCTAGGTCAATCTGAGGCGGTCCTAATCGAAGAAGTGAGATATTGACATTGACATATTGCAGGTCCGCATTGAATATAAGCCAAATTAGTCAAAAGACCCGCCTAGCATAAACTGAGAATATCTCTTCTGTCCAAGCTTTTTCTCATTGGCTTCAACAGACACATTTCTAAATTATTGATCAATGTTGAGATTAGGACCGCCATATGTAGTCGTGAATTGTAATTCGGAATCCATCACTTTATTGATCCTTGGTGCGAATGGCTGAACAAAGCTAAGGGCATCCTGAATCTCCAAATCACCGCAACGAAATTTATAATTCAAAAAACACATTGCTGTCCTTGCAAAAGGAATATTCGTTCCAAGCCCTCATGTATTTGGGAAAGGGCAATCTATTTTGCTTTCCGAAGAATAAGCGGCAAATGCATGAAAACATATACGTTCTTTCCTTCCGTGTGCTTGTGCTTAAAATTATTTCATTAAACTTTGCATATGCTATGTAGAATTTGGACGAATTTCTTTTCAAGATATCGCCACATATGCCATCTTTCACTCTATACGTTTGATAATCGCATAAATGCAAAGGCAATTGTGAACCTACTTTAAAATTTTGCAACAAAAGCATACTCAATGTTTTATCTGGAAATTATTCCATTTGCTGAATATCAAATCATTAAAGCATCGCCAAAGCAAATGTCTCAAATTCGCATACGACATTAAGGACTTAATACACTTTCCCCTCCTGGCGTAAATATTTAGCAATACTAAGGAAATTCTATCTGCGCATAAAATTTCCATGCCGAGCAACGTAACAATTCTGTTAAACATTAAATTTGTTGCTATTCGTTGAGTTGTATGCATGAACAGGACATCGTACTTTGTTTGCGCTTAAAAATTTTGAAATCATCGTAAAATTTATAAATATGCTTTATTGTGTTGGTGAAATATTGTGATATCCGCCTCTTTTCTTTTTTTGGAGAGATATTTTTATATACTCCTATTTTCGCAGAATATCAACTCTTTATAGAAGGCCATAATGGAAGTTGACATTGGCAGGCGGGTAAGCTTCCAATTTATGTAAACAGACGGACCGCATGTATAAAATAATGATAAGTAATACGAAGACAAAGCGCACTGTAAAGTTCGGATCGTTTTTAAGAGAACAGAGAGTAAACAGTTTTAAACATTTAAAGAACTATTAAAAAATTATCAGATTTTTACATTAGATATTCTACTCCATTATTGTCGTGAATTGAAGAAGTTTTTTAAACTATAACGAAGGGTATGTAGAAATGGCAGATAATCATGAGCCATAAAATTATGTAGATCTCTACTCAAGTGTTTATAGACCAATGCAAGATTGACTTGTACAGATTGACAAGCGGGCGTGTTTCGGCCGTTAAGTTTAATGTTGTACTTGCTCTGCAGTACTTCAGGGTGCCACTTAGAACAGAGAACAACGAATAAGTGCAAAAATAAAACAAATAAAGAAAAAAGTTTGTAGAAATACAAGAAATCTTTTGTTTAATCTTCAAATCAAGCGTAACACTTCTAGCCTTTTTCCTATTTAAGTTGCAATTTTGCCTTATTGTTTCCAGCAAATTTCTATGCTGGGTTTTTTTCCAAGCATAAGAACTCATCGTCAGCTAAAAAATGTCGACATCACTAAATCCCTAAAGCAAATTGTGCTAACAACTGTGAAAGGTACTATAGCAAATAAAATAATTCTAAAGAATTTTTAGACGTTTGTCGGTCTGCCTGGCTTAAGCTGAGGAATATTTTGTCACACATGAACGTAAAATATCAAAATAAGAAAAGTTTTATTATGGTTAAAAAAATAATAATATTTCAAAAAGAAAAAGCTTTAGGAAAGCCTCGTATAAAAGAGTTTGTTCTTGTATAAAAAAGGTAGTTGTGCAAAATTTCGTTTACATTTTTTAAAATGACAAATAACAATGATACACTTTTCGGGATTGCCTATTACAACCATTAAAATTAATTTGTTGTTCATTACAATCAATATCGGCGATGGTGCTGCTTACCTAAAGCATTGATAAGAGCTGAGTTGCGTCTCGAGTTCAGCTTGAACGGAAGGAATGCTAAAGGTTATAACGAATAAAATTGAACTGAAGCGAATTGAACTAAATTGAAATAAACCTGCGTTAAGTTGAAATATAAAATAAGTCAAATTAAATTAAAATAAATTGAGTTGAAATTATTTGAGTTGTGCGATTAATTAATTGAATTCAATTACAATTAGTTTGCTGTAATTAGGTTGCAGCTGGAAAAAGTGTACTCGGATGGTGAAATTTTTTTCTTAATAAAGGTCATGCTACAATTTTATTTTCTTGTGTACTGCGAAGTCGTCTGAAAGTAACTCCGAGCGTAATTCGAGAATGGCAAAAGATCTACTTCATCGTTTGATCACAAGACAAAAGTGGTTCGTGGCAGTTTTGTCTTCATCCTCGCCTTCTCACTCTCTTATCCAGAGGCCAAGATAATTTTCTGTTACTGTTGTTTTAAGAGCTACATAAATAATTCAAGTATCAATAATGTAAATGAATACTCGACCATAGCATATACAATTCATTCTAATTTGAAGAATTTGAAGTTAATTGAGGTATCGTAAGCTGACAACCTAAAAATTTGAAGGCTTAAAGATGCAGTAATAATTAATTATTAGGTAGATAAAAGCAACCATACTGCAATTTAATAATGTGGATGAACTGTTGCTACATATTGTACGATTGATGATGTATTAAGTGTGTATTAAAAGGAACTAGGGCAGTCCCACTTTTTATTACATGAACCGATTCAGACAAATTTTCAATTTAAATTCAATCGATTTTATCTTTAGTGACGCTTTAATAAGAGAAAAAAATTATCTCCTTATGTTTAACATTGTAATAATCGTGTTAAGCGTGCTCGTTTGTCTGCCCGTTCGTCCGTCTGTGTGCTTGTTGCCTGCTCATATGCACTTATGTTCACCAACCTGGAACGCAATTTTGAACATCGGCGTGTTTTGGCCCAAGGTCGAATGCAACATTAATTAATTGTGTGAAGTGAAGTCGTCTAGGAAGCTTAACGATCGGCAAAGGCCAAATCCTATGTTTTTTGTTGCTTTTTTTTAAGTACTATTCATTAAATGCATTTTTTTTATACCCACAGCCGAAGCGAAATCAATACTCTTGATAGGCATAAAATTCGGAACTGTTGTAGGCATGTCCTCCTGTCCGTATGTGTAATATCTCTTGCCACCATTTCTCTGACCAACTTGAAATTTGACAGAAAGATTTCAATTTTTCCAAGTAGACTCATATTGAAAATACGACAAATCGGTCTGAGGACACGCCCATAGTAGCATATAAATTGACAACAGGTTTGTTTCAAAAAGGAAAAAAATCGTTTTCTCCTCGTTATTCACAGACTACAGCAGATAGAAAACCAGGTGCGACTGTCGAATGTTTTATATTGGTTTGGGGAAAAAGAAATCCATTATTTTTTCGGTAGATGGCTGCACTGATAGATTTCTCGTAAAGTATCGATCAAACAATTTCAGATTTATGCTCGTTGGAAAGGTGATATTTCGCAGTAAAAAAAATTATTTTGCTGTTTTTTGTTTGGTGCATTCAGTTGTGAGTTATAGCGTTTTAAAAATGGAAGTGAACAAAGAGAAAATTCGGTACATTTCACAGTTTTTCTTTGACAAAGGCGAAAATGCAAGCCAAGCGGCTAAAATTGTGAATGGTGTTTAGGGTTCCGATACTGTAACAGCCAATTATGTGCAATTTTGGTTTCGTAGATTCCGTTCAGGAATTTTTGATGTTAAAGATGCACCTCGCACAGGTAGGCCGGTCGTCGAAAATGTCGATAAAATCGGAGAAATGATCGAAGTTGACCGGCATGTTAGCAGTCGTAACATCGCCCAGGAGCTAAAAATCGACCATAAAACAGTTTTAAACCATTTACACAAAGCTGGATTCAAAAAGAAGCTCGATGTTTGGGTGCTACACCAATTAACAGAAAAAAACATGATGGATCGAGTTTCCATCTGCGAAGCCTTGGCCAAACGGAATAAGATAGACCCATTTCTTAAACGGATGGTGACTAGAGATGAGAAATGGATCACATACGGTAACCCTGTGCGAAAACGATCGTGGTCAAAGAGCGGTGAAGCACCTATATCACACGCATATTTAGTTACTAGCACATATCCGTACACATATAAGGACGTTTTATATCCATATATCTAGAATGTGAGTCTCTACATAAACATTTATTATGTAGCACATAATGTGCTTCCTGCTTGACAAGCAGTAAATGTGTTATAATATTTTCAAGGAATTGCATCACTGCGTCTTACTATTGATGTCTGTACACATTTCCAACCTTTCAATCTCTTGCAATTTTTTTCTTTATGTTGTATTTTTACCAATATCTTTACTGAAATGAAACGAAATAATTGCAATCGCATGTAATCTTTTCAAATTTTAATTGTCTTGCAGTAGGGAAGTAAACGCGCTAAAACACCGTTAAGGATGGGTTCGGTTAAAACGACGGAAACACCATTAAATCATAACAATTTCATCAAGCTTTTGTTGGCAAAGCCATAGTAAAATGAATTAATGGAAATTTAAAATGTAAAAAGAAAGGGAAATATGTTTGCGTTGAATCGAATGAATTTAATAGTAGCCGTAGCCACTGTGAAGTGCTTTCAAATATTCAAATAGTTGCCCTATTCTATTTAAATGTAAATAGTGTAAAAGTGTAACGAACTATATAGTAGTTCTATACAGTAGTCAACGAACTTGCTGAATTAAATTTAATTTATAAGCCAGCAAGTATCCACCCAAATGTGCTTGTTCTTCCGTCAGCTATTGGCTTGCCCGTTACTTACTGAGAGAATAGTTATCATGAAACTGTTTTTAATATAGGAAATCCATGAATTAAAGCACGTGACCCAGCAGATTCGTTTAAATTAAAATAATTGTCGAGAACTAATATGTGGTAGATGCTATATGAAAAGTATTACTGTTTAATAATGAAGTAATTGTTGCTTTAAAAATATTAGCAGACCAACCACCTGACGAGAGTGAAAAGAAGAAAATGAAATCGTCAATTGGTATTTTAGGCATTGGCATAATAGCGTTTTCAATATATTTACTAACGGAACGACGTGGCTGAACTGATTTCGTTATTAATGCCTACGAACGATGTGTATAGCATTCGGATGAAGGACTTGACAAAAACGTTATAGGGTTTGTGGAGAACTAGCCACTTTGATATTAAGATTACTATGTCAAATGTTGCATTCTAATAAAATCCTTCCAGGCAGATAACGACGGATTTCAAAAATATCGATTTGGACAAATCACTTTCGCTCCTAATATCAAGAATTATAATGCTGTCGATCCATCAGGTCGTGGTGCCCATTATATTTATTTTAGAATAAACGCATATTTAGAAAGATAACATATCTTCATTTGACGATTGTACAAAATAATGTTAAACATTCTGCCTTGTTTGCCGCATGAAACCTCAAAAAATTGAAAAAAAGAAACTTTAATCATTTGTAAATTTGCGCGAGCACGGCGCACTTCAGCCTTCTATCTTTTATAATTTGAGAGTACTGACCAAAAACCCACAAATTTTTGTTTAAAACAAGTCTGGACATTATAGTCAAGCAAGGCAGTCTATTAGATATCATACACCACTTAGCCTAATTTAGTTGCTCATTCGTTTTGGTAATAAGACAGCAAAAGTCATTACTAATGTTAAAGTTATTTTCATGCAAAGGCGTAGTCTTCATGAAATCCCGCACATTGGAATCCAAATTCCGCAAATTGGTATCCAAAACGCGGTCGAAAGGCAAGATTGATGTTTATGTCAGTTCATTATTATGAAATAATTTTCACATTGAACTATAAAAATTGTGATTTTTTACTTTATAGAGAAAACATTCAGTTTTCGTAGGAACGGTTATATGAAAGAGGGTTCAAAACTAAGTTTTTCAAACTAATTTGGAGAGTCCAAATACTATTACATGGCGAGTTTTGTTGAGAAATTTTGAAAATTGCATAATGGTATAAGGGGTGTTCAGTTGACGCTTCACTGTAGGCTTGTGCTCTGACCAGAGTCCGTAGACTTTTCAATAAAGCCGATAGCCTTAAATGCTAGTGCTTTAAGACTTAAGTCTTCGAATTTATTTCTCTAGATAAATTGCTATAAAACAAGTACGGTCTTTCTCCATGAAGGAACATCTAATTAAATTACTGGTACTAAATTTTATTACTTCCTATCTTTTTCGTCCAAATATATGTATCTTACATCACTAGTGCGGATGTATGCAGCACCTGAAAGGACTTAGGAGAGTCCCGCCTAAGTCTACCCGTCTGTCCTCCGCGTTTTTTGTATTCAACCTACAGGCCTTAATCTTTAAGAGGTTTTAATGACATTTGAAACAGCGGGAAGTCGTTCTATCAATAATTATATGCAGGGCATTTAATTGTGGGCCGTGGCCTAATGTAATGTGTTTACTTTTTACTAATAAAGCAAGTTTTTGTCATTCCTATTCTCGTTTTTTTCCGTGAGTCCTTTTTACATCTTCCATAAATAATTTTTTTTCTTTTGCCTTTTTCTTTACAAGAGGAGTCGCTTTTTGTTCGCCGTTCACTTTTATCTATAAAACAGAAACTTTTGAACAGAGTCGTTTGAAACATTCGCAAGACACTGCGTTCTGTTCACTCCGCTCGTGGTGGATGTAATAAACTGAACTAAACTGATGTATGTAATAAACTGAAGTTTTTTGAGCTCAAAAAAATAACGCTAAACGAAGATTTAGTGTAACTTTAATTTACTAAGATTTTAGCTTAACTCGACTTAATTATTACCAAACTTTGCGATAAACTTCGCATGTCTGACATAGAATATAAAAGTTTGAGGTATTTATTGTTTCTCTGTCGAAGTTGCTTTATTACTTCGTTCACTTCTGATATAATTTTTGTTCTTACTGGGTAAATAAATTTTGCAACCAAAACCAACGATGCGATAAAATAGAAACAGGGAAACGTTAATGAGGGAAATTTATGCTAATAAGACCCACGAATTCTAGCAGACAAGTCACGAATGATTTGATCGACGAAATAATGCTACTGTTACTGATGTAATGAAACGTAGAACGAATAGTATTAACTTGTAGTAAAATTCAGGGAAATTCTCTCTTCAAATGAAAATATACATAATAACCAACCAACAATAATCCTTCTAAAAAGGATTTTTTTCTAAACGAAGACAAAAATAAAAGTAAAAAAGTAAAAGTAAATTATTTAGAATTCTAGGATATGAGTATTTACTTACTTGTACTTTATAAAACAAGTAAAAGTTTGCCAGTTGACAGGTTAGCAGTAACAGTGTACTCATTATTTATGGTCTCTATTTATATGATATCTATTCATTATTCAAATTTTAATTACTTTATTGTGAAAACGTCCAAATCATTTGGGTTGTTGAAATTATTGCATTGAAATTATTTTTTATGATGCGCTAAATTACTTTGAGTTATCACTAAGGAGCCGCTATACCAGTTTTAAACAGGTTTTCTAACACTAAGACATTTTGCTCGCAAGAAAATTTTCAAAATTTTGCAAGACATTATCAGTGAATACATTGACTGTTTATATTTTCAGTAACTCATTACTACGTGTCAGACTTCTGTAATGTATGTTGTTGATATTTTTTCGGTGCAGTCAAATATGCTTTTATATATTTCACATTTTTGCATATAATGAATGTGTTAACATAACGCCGTACTTTTTCTAAGTGAACGCTGGTCACCAGACTGGGCAAGTTGCACAAGCTGCTGGTGCAAGGGCGGTAACGCCATCTATATTCTCCCCAAATCTAAACTCCGCAACCGTGAACCCTCCTGATCCAAGTAATGACATTTGCTTAACGGCAGTTCCTCCCAAAAAAGCAATATTTGCGTCAAGACTGCCACCTGAAACATCGGTGAATAACATAAAAAGTTATCTGGCGGCGAAAGTCCCATCAGTCAACTTAAAGCGCTTTAGCTTATTCAAAATGGCTCCTTCTCAATCTAGGCCAATCTCCTCTTTTAAAATACTAGTTCCGAATGGTATGTTCCGAGTGATATGTTGTTAAACAAAGCACTTTGGCAGTAGGATCCTTAATTAAAGAATTTATCCCTCGAGATCGTCCCCGTAATACCAAAGCAATAGGCTTGTCGCCTTCAAGAAACTAAATGTTTCTTCAGACCAATTATCTCTCATTTATCAAAATGTTAGGGGCCTAAATTCGAAAATTCGTTCCACTTTTCTAAATTTAGTGAGCACGGAATTTTTCTGTTTGGCCTTTACTGAAACTTGGCTAAAACCCGATCTTCATTCGTCGGAACTTTTTCATCATTCTTTCCAATTCTTCAGAAAGGATCAAGTGAATCGCATTGGTGGTGGTGTATTAATTGCCATATCTGCGTCAGTCTCGTCCAATTTAATAGAATTTCCCACTTCTCCTGACGTTGAATTTATCGCCTTTCGTGCGAAAATGACTAGTAAACATCTATTTGTAACCTGCTCCTGTATTCCCCAAAATTCTGATATCTCCATTTACAAGAATCACGCTGCCTTCATCTGTGAAGTGTCCAAGCTGTCTAGACTTAACGATTTGGTCGTTGCATTGGGTGACTTCAACTTGCCTCAAGTCACTTGGTGTAACAGTGATAATTCTGGCTGTTTGATTCCTACTTCAACGTTTGATAGGGCTGTTGTGTTCTTTAATGAATTGTTTGATCATAACTTGGGTCAATATAATCGTACCCCTAATTGTAATGATAGACTGCTTGATCTCTGCTTTGCCAATTTTCCCGAGATTAACGTAAATCGTTGTCCGCCTTTTAGTTTACCTGAGGATCCTTACCATCCATCAATATGCATTTCCTTTCATCATATGAGTGATGGTTTGTTGAATTGCCGTAATGTGCCAAATCAAACTTTTTTATATAATTATTATGATTTTCATAAAATCAATATTGTATTACTAAAACATTGTCTTTCACATTTGAGGCTTGATTTCTCAACTGGTAGTATTGAAAGCTTATTGTCATCGTTCTACAATACATTAAATCTAGCTATTGCTGCATCTGTTCCGATCAAGCATTGTCGACCTCGAAGTAGGTGTCCTCCGTCGTTTAATAAGACAATTAAATATCACAAGAATAGAAAAAACTCGTTATTCAAAAAATATTTGAAAAGTGGCTCTGCGCTCGACTATATCGCTTACTCGGTGGCGAGGCATAGATTTTACTCCCTCAACCATCATTATTATTGCAGATACCTTCAGTTCATTAAATCCTCTCTGATTGCTAATCCTAAATTCTTTTTTAAATTTGTTAACTCTACAAGAAAAATATCCACATATCCCTCTCATGTTTTTTTTAAAGGCTCTGATTCCTCGGAAGATTTTGAAATCTCAACTCTATTTGCTGAGTATTTTCGACGAAACTTTTCGATCGATAATTTCGATTTATCAGCAAACTACCCATATCCTATAACTAACTCGGTTTCAATACCTAACTTGGTTATTTCGGAAGATGACGTTTTTAAAGGGTTGAGCTCTCTACAATACAGTTGTTCGCCTGGACCTGATGGAATTCCATCATGTGTACTTAAATCTTGCGCTGTCGAGTTATGTGGTGTGATCCCAAAGATTTTTAACCTGTCCTTGAATTTAGGTGTTTTTCCTTAGTGTTGGAAGAGTAGTTTCCTTATTCGTATCCACAAAAGTAGAAGTATACAATTTGTTGAGAACTACAGAGGCATAGCCAAGTTGAGTGTCTTGCCCAAGTTGTTCGAGCGTATTGTGACTCAGCATTTGGATTTGCCATTAATTCGTATTTTTCTCCGAACCAGCATGGCTTTCGGAAAGGGCCATCTACAGTCACCAACTTGTTAGAGTTTACCTGTCAAGTTTTCAAGGCTTTTTCTAGTGGCTCTCGCACAGATTTTATTTACACTGATTTAACCAAAGTATTTGATATGGTTAACCATAACTTGCTTATCTTTAAACTCCAAGCCTCTGCCTTCCCTTTCTATTTAGTGAAATGGATAAGCTCTTATCTGCACAATAGATCCTTCAGGGTTTTGTTTAACTTCATCACCTCAGATGAATTCCCCGTTACGTCTGGCGTACCTCAAGGAAGTCACTTAGGTCCCATTTTATTTAGTTTATACATCAACGATTTCCCATCGGTGGTTAATTCCAGCCAGATCTCAATGTGTGCTGATGATGTGAAACTGTTTTCTTCCTTTGTTGCATGGTGCTCTTTGAATCTTCTGAAACTAAATCTGAGTAAATGTAAGAAGCTTTCTTTCTCATGAAGAAAGTCATTCATTACCCAGTATTTTATAGATTAGCATAAGTTGGAGGATGTTGATTCGATCACATATTTAGGCGTTCTATTTGACCATAGGTTACGTTTTAACTTGCATATTGAGCTCTCGATAAGCAAAGCAAGGTATGCGCTTGGTTTTATAAAAAGGTGCTTGATGATCTCACATTACGAAAAGGCTTTACATGTGTTTGGTTAGCCGTATATTTGAGTATGCTTCTGTTGTGTGGTCTCCTTCATATAGGTGCTATGTAGATTCAATCGAATCTGTTCAAAGGCAATTGTTGCTGCTTGCCCTTAGAAATTTGGGTTGGGATCCAATTGCCTCTCTTCCCCCTTATGAAAATAGGTTGCTTCTGTTGTCCTTACCGTCTCTCGAAAAACGTAGATTTGTTCTTGGCGTTTCCCTCGTAATCAAAGTAATAAATGGTGCTATTGACTCACTTGCAATATTTGGTGAAATAAGTCCCCAATAATGTCCCCAACCGCTTCTCTAGGCACTTTACCTTGGTTAAGCTTAGTGAATGTGAATATAATTATGAGCTGTTTGATTCGCTCAGAGTCGTTTGCAAAAACCTAAATGACGTCTATCACTTATTCTCGTTATCGGGCTCTTTAAAGTCCATTAAAACAACATTGCTTAATACGCGCGATTTACCTATGTCGTACTTAAACTATCCTTAAAAAGTCGTTACGATGGGAAAATGAATTATTGTTAATTATTATCGTTTGCCAGGCTTATGCATGTTTGCGATGACTTAGGGGTTCATTTGCAATTTGGTCTCAAACTGTGCGCGACTGCATAAATTCTCACTGTAAAGCATGCACAAGATAGATTCTTGTAGCTTTGAATAGGTACTATGTTGGTACTGGTTTGAAGAAAGGCCATTTTCGGAAAACTTTACTATATCTAAAGGCTAGCAACCATTAACATAGCTTAAAAAGCTTAAAACCAGGGGCGCCATCACTTGGTCAGTTAGCAGTGTGCGATCCGTTATGGCGTGTTCTTTTTAAATTGAACCGTCACTAGGAAAAGCTACCAACAACAACTGAGGCCAAATAACGGGCGCAATATGCCAAAAGTCATGATACCATCAGTTTTCAGTACGAAAAGCAAATTTTTCCAGCTCTAATTTGCACTGGCTTATTTCTTCCGATTAACGCAGTAGATGGCATCCTGTGTATTCGAACGATACTTGCATTCTTATAATTTTTTATTGTGAATAAAAACGGAGAGAAGTGATGGCTAGTCTTTGACAAAACAATTCTTAATACTTTTACTTATAAAACTTTAAGAAGAAAAGTGGATAAGTGCAATAAAACTCAAGCCCTACTCATTAGTCGCAATACGAGTTGCCTTTTTTGAAAGCTCTTAGTTATGTCTACTGCATGTTATCTCTGATATTTTGGTTGGCCGAGTTGCAAGTACTATACTAACAATTTTGAATACCTAGAATTTATAGGAAAAAGTTAACTAAAGTCACGTTCGTAGTAAAAAAATGCATAATTTTCAAAATGTACTCGATTTTTTATTTCAAAAACTAAAGGATTAAAGTTTGTACCTTGATGAATGAAAGCTTTGGCCATGTATTCATCAAAACGCCTTTTCAGTTTTCGTTCACCTTTGGCACGAACGTTTAAAATTGAGAATGCCGAAATACTACTGCTTAGCCGTTTTTGCAGAGAAACTTTGAAAATTACAATTTTTTTTTCGATACAATGATTTTTCAAAATAGAGCGTTATATGGGGAGTGATCGAAAAAGTGAACCGATCCGAATTATTTTCAATAACGTTGGCCTTGGCTCATAACTGTACCACGTTTCATCAAAATATCTCAAACATTGCTATCTGTAGGTTGAACACAATTTACAGATGGACGGACAGCCTTAGGTAAATTCATATAATGATTCTGAATCAAACCGGTATAATAAAAGGTGGACCCATCTTAAGGCCATCTGCGTGTTACATACAGCAGTTGGTGTAGGGTATAAAGACCTGTTGATATTTGGAGATATGAAAATTTTCATTGAAATTTGTGAAAGCATTTGGCGAACATGATATTTAGAGTTCTTCAATTCTTGAAAATAAACGATGGAAACAAAACAAATTATATTTGCTACATATATACCTGTTGTTAGCTCTTTTTTCGTGCGTACACTCTTATATGAATACAAACAACAACTCATATTCATTTAAAAGAGAATTGTATGTTCTTCTGGTTTGCAAACGTTTGGAGGAATAAAACTATCAACTATTAACATTTACCCATACAAATAATGACAATAAAAGACCAATGGCTGCTAACTAATGGCGTTCCTACTGTTAATGATAACAAAAAGTACCCAAGAATGTCTTAATTTCAAATGTTGAAGCACGTATGTATTTTGTTGTCTTTGATAGAACAATGTTTTACACATTTTTAGGAATGTCAATACATTAATATTTTTCGATTATGTGCACTAGAATCTATAAATCACAACTCATTAATATATGTCAAGTCATTTTTTGCATTTAAATATAGCTTGCTCAAAAACCATCCAGAATTTTAGATATTTCATCCAATGATCGATTGGAAATATTTCCCATTCCTCTTAAAATCGTACTCCTTTGGCACATTACAATCGTTTTAAAGTCTAGACACCACGATGTAAGGAATTCTTCGACCTTCATTTTGAATGTTGTTCAAAAACTTTGTCCTTGTATCGCATGTTTCACATTCAAAAAAAAAAGAGGAAGTCAAAGAAAGTCACTTTTAGAAAGTCGGGTGCATAAAAGAAGAATTGAAAAGAATTTTGGTGAAACTTGTTTGAAAACTTCCACATTTTTTGTGCGAAGGTTGCTGGCCTGCGGTTTGCATTCAAAAGACTGCCTTTTACAACCAGTCTTTCGGGATGTGTTCTCGTAACTTACAAATTCATAATTCTTATTCTTTTAACACAAAATTTTAAAGGACATTTTTTTTGAGTGCACTACTGCTACATTTTACTCACTTGGTCCACGTTCACTACTAATAATGAGGCTAGCGCTTTGCCTGTATTCAAACTAAATGTGCATTTTGGACTCTATAATAAATAAGTATATTTTATGTATAATAATATATAGAGGTTGTACAAAAAAGTGGCCAATGATTGCTTTTTAGTGAAAAAGGCACAATAGCAAAAATATGTTATATTTATTTTATTACTTTTATTTATTACATTCTCTTTTTAAATATTTTATTCAAGATATTGTCCGGTGCTAGTTGCATATTGCCATCATCTTTCTGAGAGAATTTCAATTTTATGATCCAGTTGTTAGCAACGTTCTTTAACGATAGATGACTGGTTTGGAACAGCGTTTACGAAATTACAGCTAGCTAATTTCTGAAGTAGTTAATAGGGTTCGATGATATTCTGGACACTAATTATGTACGGCACTAGCTTTGTTTCATTTTCGAGTTTCGAGTTTTTTTGCTATATGTCTTTTGCACAGGAAGTAGGTACGAGGAACGCTCTGTCATGTCTATCAAACCATGCGTACGTTAAAGCTTCACGGTTTGCATTAGATTGCTTAGCGTTGCGTTTACTAGAGAAAAAACCAAATTAAAAAAAAATACATAAATTTGTTTACCTATCTTTCTTTTTGCTTTTTACTCCAAATGTCTAATTAATACTCTTATTTCCCTGAAGGTTATAATAAATTTTGTAACATTAATCTTTCCATACATCACCGTGTATTCTAGCTATTACAAGGGTAAAGGGGATACATTGGTCCTGTCCTCAACAGACCTAACCCATTCTATTAAACAAATCAAAGAAAAAGTAAGTAAAATGTTGTTATTAAATAATCAAGTAGTGTTGAGGAATATATACACATTAGATTGCTTTGCTCGTATTATCTAATTTGACGGTAGAGGATATATATCGTTGCATGTAGATTCTTTCAGAAGGGAGGTATTAATGTTGTGGTAGTTATATAGGGAATTGGATAAATAAATTCTTATTGTGCTGTTTTTGATCTTGTGGTGCGTTGCTGTACAATAAACGGTGATTGAAATATTCCTAATTCCTGCATCGAAAAAGAGAATTGTGAAGCCGCGCGCGAAAAAAGGCAATTTTGTGGACGTGAGAAGAAGCACGTTGATGACAGGAGACAGAAAGTAAAGACATGAAAGTAAATCAAAATAGCGAAAAGGGGAAAGAAACGATTTTTGTTGCAGAAGACGTGTTGAAAAGGTGTACGGAAAAAATAGTTTATCAAAAAAAAAAACTCGGAACAATACATTTTACAATACATCTTGTAATTCGTTTGTCGTTGAATATTTTCTTCTTTTTTTTTTTTGTTAATTTGCGTAAAAATAACAATTATAAGCAAATTCCGAAATTTGGATGATTGTGGAAGGCTTTATTCTAAAGATGCGCTAATTAAACTTAATTGCTTGTCCCGTCAGTCAATACTATAATTTTGATGTGAAAGAAAGGAAACGAACAAAGGCAGATTCAATAGAGGAGGGTTGAAACGTGTTATTGTCGTCCAGCGACGTCGCATGTTCGGGTTAAGGTGTCAGACGGGCAAATATAAAGAAACTAACCACAAGAATAATTATTTTGCAATTAAATTAGTAAGACATTAAGTAAACTATGAACATCAGGAACAACAAAAGTGTGTGCCTTAATAAGAAAGTAATGATTAATCAAGAAAACTAAATAAAAAAGATAATATCTATATAAACCGACCGCGCACAATTGTAGAGTAGGGATTCCGTCGGCTGTTTTGATCATTATTCTATCACAATAGAGTAAGTAAGGCCGTAATAAAGGCCTGCTGTTAGGCAAAATCGCATTTGCAAGAATAGCGGCTTGACGTTATAGAAAGAAAAAAGGGAAAGAAGAAAAAAAGAAAAATTCCTAGTCATAATGGTGTTTTTTACTAAATCACTTTATTATGCAAGAGAGAACCGTGAAAAAGAGTCCGTCTGTGTATTTTGAGCCTATTAGTTTTTGTTTGTTTCTGAAGTTCTGAACAGATTTGTCGTAATACTTTGTCGTGTTAAGATGATATTTAAGAGAAAAGAAGAGAAAAAATTAAACACTAGCAAACCAAAGAGAAAGGGACAGTTCTGGTTTTGATGCTTCGTGCTGTGAGTTGTCGAAAAGAGTAGGGTTTGAACCGTTGTTTCTGTGAAGAACGGAGTGCGTTGGTTGAGGGTAGAAAGCAGGACGCATCGATTTGAGAAATGGATTTTATTTTGAACACCTTGAACGGAATGCGTGCGAAGACAACATTGTGTATTAAGATTTTCATTAAATTTAATAAATTTGTTAAATAAACAGTAGTAAACTAAATTAATAGACTTCATCAGTTTTCAAATTAGAAATTTAATTAATTACGGCTAAAATTGCTCGGATTTTAACATTACAACTACAACTACTTTATTGGTATGATGAGGTTTTTTTAATAAAAGCAAAAAAAAAAAAATGAAAAAAATAAGAAATAAATAAAACCAATAAAATAGATTGATGAAAGGAACAGAAAGTTATGCAGGTTTTGTCGAAAGAATTCGGAATTGAAAAATAATATACGTAAAGAAGAGAATTGTTAATATTATTGAAACAGAAAGAAATTGTTAAAATTAAAACATTAGAGAAGAACAAAAAAAAAATATTATAAAAAGACATTAACCAAAATTGGCAAAGGACTGCCTGTCTCGTAGATTTTAGTTATGGAAATTTAAACACGAGACGAGAAATTTTTGCGGAATATTTTCCCTTGTATTTTCCTGAGTAAAAGGAAAGAAGTGATTTTATGAATTTTTTGGTTATTTTCTTAACTTTGTCTTTATTAAGCAAATAATGCAAACATAATTTAAATAAAAGCGTAAAAAACGAAAGAAACTTTGGAGAAGTAGAATTTAATATAATAGGTGTGGTTGGGTGTGTGCGCGAACGGGGGTAGGGGGACAAAGAAAGTGCACTGACGGACTAGGAAGGGACCAACGAACAACGAACATCACAGACAACGGGCGTCATAGACGGACTTAACTCGTGGACCCAGTCGCACCGTGTGAATTCTTTAAGGGTTTCGTTAGACCCTTCTTTTTTTTTACCTTGTTTTAAATTTAATCTTTTTGTCATGCGGCACGGCATGTTGTAAATTTTGTAAACGCTCTACCACGAAGATGCTGTGTCGTTGACAATTCTAAGAAAATAAAATGAAGTAAGAATATTTTTTAATTTAAATCATGAGAGGAAAGTAGGCTGTTCAATTAGCACCGGGCACCAAGGTTGCCCTAAATTTTCCATAGATAACAGTTTTACACTTTAGGGGACTGTCAGGGCAAATAAATATTTATTTTATTTAATGTTACGCACTGGACTGGGAATCATAATTAAGCTCGGCTTCTTGGTAAGTCGTGAAATAATCTAAAGCGCTACGTAACCGTTCAAACACTTTCAGGTGATAGGGTATACCGCCTTGAGCTGTGGTTATAACGGCGAACAGAAATCAATCCAATCAAATAGAAATATTATTTGCAAAGCATTGGCGAGAAATGCATTGGTGTATAGAAATGTTACCTTTAAACTTATTTTGTAAAAATCTAAATTCAGTCTATTCTTTTTTCAAGGTCGATGGCGTATTTTAAAGGAAGAGCAGTTACAACTCAAAGATGATGCGAAAATTCGCAAATGCTTGCGCAGGTCTTCAAAATACTAGAAAGTGTAAAATCCGGAAATTCTGGGTTTTGTTCTGCAGTTCGCGCAACTTATTTTGACGATGACGCCGACCTTTCGTTAGAGGACTCCCAGTTGAGGCGAATAAATGAGAAAATAAGAGCTGGCATAACTTCTGCACTTTCAAATTGAATTGTGTTGTAATGAGAGATATAACGAATAGATAAGATGTTTTATGCAAGTTAAAAAGTTGTGCTCATTTCATTTTATCAAAAGTTTTATATAACTTTGTTGTTTTTTTACATTTGTTGATTGCATGTTTGTTTATAACCAGTTAGCTTTCAAGGTACACCATCAAATTTAGAAATAGTTACAAAAATCATGTCATCGACCTTAAAACGAGTCGACTTGTGTTCAGTGTAGTGGGTGTTTTCTATTCGTCTGCGTTTTTTCAATTGTTTCGGTGTTTTCGGTGTTTTTGTGTATTTAACTGCTGTCTTTCCAGTGTTATTGCTAAAACTGGTAAACGCGGATATCGCGTATGTGCTTTTGTTTCGTCTATATATAATAAAAAATAGAAAACAAAAAAACAAAATAAAAAAAAAAAAAAAAAAATTGAAAACATTTGACACTTTTCTTCAGTAGTTCCCAACCTTCTTGCACAGTTCCCAAACCTTTTCAAGTGAGTGGTTATTTCAAAAATAATAATAAATAGACAACAATAAGGCATAATGGCCCCGGGGCCGCCAGACAAAAACCCGAATAGATTTTATCTATTAAGTGATACATCCCCCCAAAGAAAAAAAAGTAAAAAATCAGATTTTCCGGTGTTGCCGATCAGCGATATAAGCCCTATTCATAAAAAATATATTGTTATTTCTTCAACCGATGCTCGAATAACAATTTCCCAAATTAGCCCTTTTGCTATAAAAAAAGCTCTAGATAGCATTACAACATACATCGACTCGATCTCGATTCTACGCGATGGGAATTTACTGGTCCTCGCTGGGAACCCGCG
>NW_023998531.1:801610-841013 GCF_014805625.2 Glossina fuscipes
TCATTTCATTAGTCTAAAATTAAAATAATAATAATAATAATAATTTTAAAAATGTTTCTCTATCTTTAGGTCGTGATTGGAAATTCGTTGCTTGCTCGCTTTCATATGAATCGCTTTGAATGAAAGCAAAAATAAAATAAAACTTCCGATTTCATGCACGCAGTCCTCTTGCGAAACTCTTGGTAAATAACACGTATTGCAATTATAAAGCCTACAGTTATTGTGCATTTAAAATATATAGTGTACCTACCTGTAGGAAATAAAAAAGAAGGAATAAAAGATTTACGTCTGTAAGGCGCCATTTAAACTTAACCATATTCAAGGCAAAAGGACAAAAAAAACGAGTTACGTACGACTTGATCACAACCTTATCTTACAGACACATATGATTGCAAGATCCACATCTATAGCATGTCGAGCCCGTACCAGAATCATCTCAAAAATCCTATCGTAACATATTTCGCATAAATTTTGAATCAAATCCCTGTACAGTTTGGCAGAAGTTTGCAAGTTGTTATAAAAATCTTACGTTATTACTAGATATTTTCTTGCTAATTATTGACGAACTGTTAGTCCATTTAATGATTAACTTAAACTTTCGCTCTTATGAAAGAAACGCAAGTAAAATTTGATGTCTAAAGGGTTTGTGGATGCTGTCGACTAATAGCGTTATAAGTATGGAAAAACGGGGAAGACTTTCGTGTAGTTATAATAGCCACAGAGTAGATGCCATCATCTACAATTATACATGTGCCACTTCCTTTTAGAAAATGTACGAAATTTCCTATATCATAGCGTCCAAATTTAGGGGTAAGCAAAGCCCAGTTTTTTCATCCCTTCATTAGTTCTTCGGAACCTGATCATCGTATTCGCCTGATTTAATTCCGCCTGCTCTTTCTGGCCATATTCAAAACCCCGGAAAAAGCAATTTGACCTACTTAAAGCCAATAGTTCTGGTCGAAAAACACAACTTCGAAAATGAAGAAATGCATCCTATTAAGCAAAAGAGATCTTTGCACAAAGGTTTGTTAGCCGATTAGATGCCAATTAACATGCTGCCAATAAAACAAAAAAATCTTTTGGAGAATATCGTCCGTTTTAGATGGTATAAAGTCTTATTGGGCATAATATTACAATACTTGACGTAAGGTGATTTAATTACAAGATACATCGGCGATCAATTACGTACTGTGCGTTATACGAATAAGCAACTATTTTAAACTACGTCATTGTAGAATTTACCGGCACGTCGTAAATGACTGTTCTAACTGAAAGTAATTACGTATATAGGTATTTGTATACGATTTCTTGATGGCTGTGATCGAGGTCTTTATGCAGAAATTTTAATAGGAGAAGCAATTCGAAACTGTAAGAACAGCGTTGCTTTCGTATACTTAGAGAAATAAAATATGCTTCGCTAATTTCAGGTGAAGCTATGGATCGACTTACTTGATTATTGATTACAATCCGAAGGAGAAAACTTTGAGGGCAGATTTGCTTAACTAGGCAAAATTTGAAGACTGTCAGGAAGAAAATAATGTACAGAAAGGACTAAACCTATTTACTCATATACGCTGGTAACAAAATTAAAAAAAGTACAGAATATTCTTTTGAGGATTATAGAGCGGGATTAAAAGCAGCGTACAAAGTTTACGCATTAAGTAACTTTAATTTTAAGAACATAGGCCGCAAACATTTTCGAGAGATACTTAAATGTTCCAATGTCTAAACATTTCTATGCATTGGCAGGGAAACATGTAAACGCATGTAAATACCAAAACAAGCGTGGCTTGGAACATTTGTCAGCTCCGAGCAATAAATAACAACGTAAACGAGAATAATTATACATAAGCATTGATTGCAATCATGTTTGTTACGCAAACAACGCGTGTCGTAGAAGTAATAATAGCGCAACTGTTATGTTTTGACTTCTCATTTTGGTAATTGACAGTGTGTCATAACAACCAGCACAACAACAAAAAAATTGTATCGAATTTCGCCGAATTTTAAATGCACTGCAAAATAGTGTTAAGAAAATATATATGCTTCGCCATTATTGTTGTCCTAGTATGAAATAGTGAAATTACTATATGCATCCATATTGAAGAATGAACTATAAAATGTTATATACAAGCGCTGATTGCATATGTAACAGAGCCAACATGTGTAGGCTGGATTAACGGCGAATAGATTAACTGTACCTGTACTATGTAGGAATTAAAATTATAGACCATATAAATCGCCTTTGAGGAAATGCTCTTTTTAAATGTCGATCAAATAGAGTCTTCAATAGCATCGCAATTAAACGCTTATGTTTGTAACTAGTGGTGTGGTACTCTTCGCTAATTACAATAATCTATCTGGCTTATACACATAGCAGAGCGACGTGCTTAACTAATATATACTAAGGAATATATTGCTGAATTTCTCATGTTAGCCATGATAGATTTAAAATTTTATACATAATTAAAAGTGGGCTACATAAATTAGAAATAGGCTTTATGTTCATTGGTCCTCTTTCAATCACATTGAATTTTATGTATATTTTTAAGAATTTTTATACTTTTAAGTTACAAGCTTTCGAAGAGCATGGTGTACTTTTTTAGCTGTGGATATAACAACAACTACGTAACATTAAATATTCAAACGAAAAAAAGAAAAAATGTTGAAAAATCAGATTAAAAATGTATAATAGTAAGAATGTCAGTTATATGGAAAATAAAACCAAATTTAATAGCAATTAAGTTCATTTGCTGCTTTTAGTTGAAGAATATTTATAAAATAATATTTTTTCACGCGGCACACAAATACCGAATTCATTTTTGAATTCAACCTAATATAAACGGATAAAAAGTGACTTTTGGCAAATGCTTACTGCTGCACTAATGTTATAGGATGAACGTTCCCGCTTTTTCTCAAATTTATGAAAAGTTTTATTGACATCATCAACGATGGGATTGCTTCTTTAACAAAGCAACGAGCGTAAACAAACAAAATGTTTACATGACGCTGACTTTACTAAAGCATTTCTTCACATGCCTGCCAAGCATTATCTTCTTAGTCGGCGAGATATTTACTTTCGACTGAATTAACAAATGTCGCAACGCTTTGTTTTCTAATATCTTTTGTTTTTGGGTGACGGTGTGGCGGACAAAAAGGAGTAAGAAAAAGGTAAAATAGAGAATGGGCGTAGCACACCAAATCGTTATGTCTTATGCCTTCACTAATTGAGCACTTATTATGATTTTGCTAACGCACTGAGAATGAACTTGAGAATGAGGTAACCGCGATTCTTATCTACTCGCTACATTGTTTGTCACTGTTTACACAGTTGTTATAGTAGTGCTTGGAAAATGTTTCCAAAGTTAATTGTCCCTAAAGCCATATATCGCAAGCGACGTCTTTCTTTTATTTAATATTCGCCATTCTTGACGAATAGGAAAGTCGATTAGCCATGTCTGTCAATTAGAGGGGGCATAGGATCGTATGTCTTCCTTGTTTACTGTAAGAATATAAATATAAAGCGCAAGTAGCTCTAAGGAAGGACAATTCTATTATTGATCTTAGCAGAGATTATTTTGTAATTCTTGACAATTATACAACAAGTGTTATAAGCTGCGTATGTAGCATCCCACCGATGGTTTAGTTATTATTTATTTGTCTTTCCTTCTATGCCTTGCAATCGCAAATTACGACCGCAATGCCGTGGACATTACTTGCAGCAAAGTAAATTGGATACTTTGAGCAAAGTAAATTGCGTTCCTAAGTTTTTTACAATTATATAAAATGCATTGTGGGTGTAAAAGGCAGCGAACTCCAAACTTTAAAACAATTTTTAAACTCTTTGCATAAATCTTGCGCTTATACCAAACACAATTTTTTTTATTTTTAACTATAAAGTTTTAACAGAATCCTTTCAAAGACCAAAATTAACCTTAAATGTATTATATGAATTTATGTTTATGCTAAGCAATTGCACACGCTTAAAGATAATTGAAAGTGTTTAACAAAACTAACACCCGTCTCCCCCACTTCCCTCTCAGTCTTTTCTTCATTCGCTATCTGCCGCAAACGATTTTGGATTTCTCCACGATCGTTCAATATAACACCGTATTGTTTCAGGCTACGTTGGTGTTATTCAGCAATTTGTCCTTTCAATCCTGACATAAATTCAACTCTATATTGACGTCGTTGTTCCGCCTCTATTATACACAAGCGTCTCTCTTACTCACACTTCTCCGCCCATTTATCATTTTCTTTACGCTTCTTTCACATCTCTTCTTTTTTTAGTTTCTCAGGCATTGAATGTGAAGAAGAAGAACAAAGTTATATTTTCATGCCTTCCATGCCGGGTCAATGTGTGTTTTCAAAGATTATAACTGTAATTAAACCATGGATGACAAAAGAAAAATAATAATCTCAGTTAGTGTTTCAAATTGCCTCAAGATCCCTCTGTCTAAAAAAAAAAGAAACCTACCGAAACCCGATGTATAGATTTATAAGGCTAAACTCGATATAAGTCGATATAAGCGCTTGTTTCTGTTGACACCCATGCCCAAAATACGAGATAGTTTAGTTTATAAGTGCTTACATATATAACATATACTATGTACATAAATTCGTGTGCCAGACGAGGGAACATAAGCGAAGTTTTGTTGTGTCAGCCCCTATGGACCTATGTAAATGCAATATTTGAATAAAGTTTTCGAAATGTACGTTGCCGTTTATAACATAGGTAAGAAAAATATTTTTTAGGTTAATTTGTTTACGGATATTATGTTTATTGTCTGAATTTTATTTAGTTCAACTGAAAGACGTAGAAAACCTTATAGATACATGAAAAACTTCTATTATTTTGTAATTTTCTTCATCTTCCAATAATTGGATATAACGAACATTATATATAAATTTTTCTTATCATTAGTCAATATTTGATTGTGATCGACGAATAATAACAAACAAGGAAAAATAATTGCCGGCTTTTCCATAACTGACTACGGAGAAAGCGAAAATATTTGATCTCAATCTTTCTATTATCATAGACTTGAGATCGTAATTGTTATTTTATTCAAAGAAATTACCACCTTTAGTTGTTATAAGAATTTTTAATGGATTAAAGAGCTTTTTTTTATTTACGATGTCAATATCATATCATTTTTTTATACCTACGGGAACTTCACTCTCCTATTTTTTCCTATATCAACAATTAAATCGGGTATTGCCATCGGCTTTTAACCAGCCGCCATCCATACCCATATCAGATTAATCAACAACAGAATACTCAAATGAATTTAATAAAATTTTCATAAAACTTCTTTTTCCATATTTTTATATTTTTTTAAATTTTTTTCGCAAATAGTCTCTTTGTCAAACTTCTTTATGCACTTGCAAACTGGCTTTGATTTTTCACTAAAATCCGTTAGCTGGTTTTTCCTTTACATCGTTTATAAAAAATAGTAACATATGCTGCGAATAGAGAGAGCACAGAGTTGCTTTCAATAAATGGCAACGCTTCTATTCTGTTAAAGTGTGAGAGAAGTGAAAGAATTCCAAGTCGATATGCTGTTAAAAAGAAAAGCACACGTCGATATTCTGTTAAAAGGAGAAATCCACGTCAATATTATGTTAAAAAGAGAAATAGAAACCAATATTCTGTTAAAAAGAGAAATCGAGCCTCCCAAACCCAATTGCGCAAAATTAATCAAAAATTAACAAACGTTCGGACAGTTTAAGTGTATTCAGAAACTGATTCTAAATCGTTTGGCATGATAAAAGTGATTCTATCCCAACTTCTTACGGCTTTTGCTTATATCCAAACTTGATATGCCTTTATAATATGGAAGTATAGAACATAACTACAAACAACAAAAGTTTTGATCTTTTCTTTCGTTTTTTAATAATTAGTTATAATGGTTAATAATAATAATTAAATACACTGAATAATAACATTATAATAAAATTTCGGCAGCTTCTTCAAAGGTAACTAAAAATTAAGTCAATTAGATCATAACGTTTAACTAAAATCTTTAAAATATCGGATTAAAAAAGTTACGAATGGACCGATTAACCATCTCTGGCGACAAATAATCCAAAGTGCCATAGAAAGTGCGCAGTGAACTATATTTGCAATTCTTTATTCTTAAATGCTTTCATGCATATTGAATTAGCTAATTACTAAGATTTCGATTAAAGATGTTTTTAAGTTTTTATGTAGACAATATGCAAGTACATTAACTTTTTGACTTTTCACTAAGCTTCATGACAAAACACCCTAATTTTTATATAAATAATGTGCCTAACCTAGTGTGTATAACCTATTATACATTTTGAACTGTATTTGCATTTATTATCTTTTATTTAAATCCTTTTATGTGTATATTGGATTATATCAGCTTCAATTAGTGAAAGTTCATTGCAAAAATGGTTTATCTTTTCTACGTAAGTAATATGCAATTAATATATCCTATTTATGTAAGCTACCGTACTCATTATTCGAGAAGATACGTACGTGCTATCTATCCTTAAAGAGTACGTTATCATTATTCGTAAATTTTGAAATGGTCAAACTTAAGATGCTATGGCGATGATAGTCACAAGTAGGACTAACTGCTACAAAAGCCGCTATAAATAGCGGAGTAGTGAACATAAATAGACGCCAGGACTCGCCACGACCACGGCGATTGAAAACATTTAACTTTGCGGCACCGTAGAATGCAATGAAACCGAAACCAGCAAACGCAACTGACATCATATGATAAAAACATAGTATACGTGCATGATGAATGGAATTTTGAATTATGTGAGAGTATGGAATTTTAAATTATGTGAGCGTCAAAAATTTTGAATTATGTGAAAGTATGGAATTTGAATTATGTGAGTGTGTGGGATTTTGTCCGCTTGGAAAACTTTTCCGCCCTAATTGACATCATATAAACTACGAGTGCAATTGAATCAATCTAACAAATCATCAGCTACATGATCACTTTTCCGTACTATGCCATCCGGAAAGCAGCCATAAAAAAATCAGGTCGCGGACGTCTGACACTTGCTTTCAGTAGACTTGTTGTTAAACCATTTAACCATAGAGACAAAGAAATAATTGCGTATGCTGCGAAATAATCCCTGGTACAGACAAATAATTGCGTATGGCTACGAAATAATCCCTGGTACAAAGAAATACTTGCGTGTGTATGCGAAATTATCCCCGGTACAGAGAAATAATTGCAAATATTACATATTCTGACTGACACTGGTTACTACGGGTGGTTTGTTGTCTTTTCGAGCAAGGCTTCCACAGTTACGACAACTACATGCAAGTTGTCGTGTGCAACTTCAAAACGCCGCTTCAAATGATATCTCTTATGAGAAGTAAATTTGCGATGCGTTGCGGATTCACACCTAAAACTTAAAACATAGTTATATACTTCTGAACTAAACATGGGGCAAGCACTTTCATATAGCGCTAAGTATATGGGCTTTAGAAAATGGTGTTCAAGATTACCAAACGACTAACTTCTAAAATGAAATGTAAAATCGACAATGCCGCGCAAATGACGAACAAATAATAAAGTAATCTCGCAAGTTTCGTTCGGTCATCATAAAGCGACGTAGACGTGATGCCGAGCAGCATTTTCCGGATTGAATAAAAGAAACCAATTTGCCCATGCCAATGCTCCTCTCTGTCTGGCCTTACTAGAGTTACAAAAGAGTTGCTTCGTCTGATTAGAGTTACAAAATCGCTTGTTCTTTACGATTACAAACTCTCATTTAAATATATTTCTTTTTCGTCTCCTTTAGGGTTCAAAATCAACTACACCATCCCAACATTTCCCAAATTATCAAGTGGGAATACATAAATTACGTTAAGTATATTTTTTTTTTATGTGTATACCTAAAACTGAATTAAATTGAAGTTAGAATTAGGATTAGTTATTGTGTTAGTATCGCACAAATACGACTAAATACAATGTATGAAAACGCATGTGAATTTACAAGGAATTAAATTATTAATCTGATTATTTCTAAACAGCAACTTTTAGTGCAGTATTTCAGTTTATTTATTTTTATTTTATTTTTATTTTATTTTACTTACACATGAAACTCAAGTGAAACAAATTAAAAGTCAAATTCAATTGATTCTTAGAAGTAAATCTGATACTAAGTAATATTAAGAAGTAGTGTAAAGTATATAAGGAGAAGTAAGAGACCAAAAAAACAATATATGTAATAAATAAATAAGAAAAAAAGCATGCACAACACTAGGACAGACTCGCACCCACAACCCGTACCAGTGGGGGCCCACCCTTAAGCCATCGCGAACATGCATAAGCTTGGCAACCGATACAATAAAAGACACCAATTAATTTTTTAATCCTAATGAGATAATAAGGTTAAAAGTTACTTTAAATACGACATCGACAAAACGCTCGTATTAAGCAAAATTGTTTTGATAGACTTTATAGAATCCGATATTGGGATTAAGTGATAGACATTATTTAGTTTTCAGCAAACAACTTTAAACGGGTTAAACAGCTCCTAATTATACTCACATTGATTCAACTTAATGAACATAAAGTGCCTAGAGAAGCGGTTAGGGACATTAAAGCTTATCTCACCAAGTAATGAGGACCACGTCTCAATGCGGGATCATTAAGGTATAAATTAAATAAAACGGGTTCTAAGTGGCTGCCTTGAGGGACGCCATACATAACGGGAAATTCATCCGAGGTGATGGAGTTAAACAGAACCCTGAACTGTCCGTTATGCAGATACGAATATATTTCACAAAGTAGAAAGGGAAGCCAGAGGCCTGGAGTTTGAAGATCAATAAATTGTGGTTAACTAAGTCAAACTCTTTGTTAAAATCAGTATATACGACATCCAGAGCCACTAGAAAACCCCTCGAAAACATAGCAAACTCTAAGAGATTCGTGACAGTAGATCACCCCTTCCGGAATGGAAAAAATATAAGATTTAATAACAAAAGCTAGATGCTGAGTAACAATTCGCTTGATCAATTTAGGTAAGATACTCAACTTGATAATGACTCTACATATGATGTCTATTTTCACATTTGTGAATTGTAATAAGAAAACTATTCTTCCAACACAAAAAGGGACACGGACTTGAAGAACTGATTAAAAATCACTGAAATAACACAACTTAACCCGACAAGGCATGCTTTAAGTATACATGATGAAATCCCATCACGCCCAGGCGCAGAACTATATTTTAGAGACCTTAAACTATCTGAAACATCATTTTCTGAAATGACCAAGTTAGGAATCAAAACCGAGCTAGATATCGGATACGTATAGTTGACCTTTGAAAAATTTCGTCGGAATTATTCGGCAAAGGGATTCGAGATTTCAATATCATCAGAGGACTCAGAGCCACTGAAAGCAGCATGCGAGAAAAATCTTTCTTTTGGAGTTGACAAACTTAAAATAATATCTAGGACTAACAAGCAGTGAGGATTTTATCAGTTGAAGGTATCCACAATAATATTGGAGGTGGAGGAAATTAAATCTGCACTGTCATGCAGAATACGCACAATAGTCGTAAGCAAAATCACTCTTCATAAGTTTTTTGAAAAGTTTGTTTGTCCTATTTTTGTAATATTTAATTGTCTTGTTAAACCATGACGAGCACTTGCTTGATCGGAACGGATGCAAAAATAGCTAGGTTTACTACATTATAGAATGATGATTTTAGGTTGAGAGTTGAGTAGTAAAATATTACTTTTATTAAAGTCGTATTGGAGCAAGTTGAATTTGGCACGATAGAGTAGTGTAGCGGACCATCATACCTTTAATAAAAGGAAATACAAATTGATTGATGATACGGATCCTCAGGTAAACTAAACGGTGGACAGCGATTAACAACTATCTCCGGGAAGTGGACAAAGCAAAGATCTATCAGTCTGCCAATACAATTACGAATACGGATTACAGTAAATTTAGATCAAATAATTCATTAAAAAACACAATAGCTCTTCCAGATGTTGAAGATGGGACTACACAGCCAGAATTATCATCATAACACCAAATAACTTGTGACAAACGGAAGTCCCCCAACGCTATGATTATATCAATAGATTTAGACCCTTCGGCCACGGATAGCATGTTTCTTATAAATAAACATATACGCATTTTGGGGGATATAGAAACGACTTACGTATAACTGTTTATTGACAATTTTCGACTAAATAGCAATAAATTCAATGTCGGGAGGAGTAGGAAATTGAATTGAATAGGACGGGACTGCAGCAAATGTGGCAATTAAGACACCACCATCAGTGCGATTCCATCGATCCTTTCTGGAAACCTGGAAAGAATTGTGAAAAAGTTCCGACCAACGTACGTCAGGCTTTAACCAAGTTTTAGTGAAGGCCAAACAGTAAAACACCGTGCTCACTGAATTTAGGAAAGTAGAGCGAATTTTTAACTTTAGGCCTCTAGTATTTTGGTAAATGAGAGAATAAAGGAACATTTAGTTTTTTGAGGGAGAAAGAGCAACTGAATTAGTATTTTGTAATATATATGTCACTATATTTCACAAAACTGAAAACTTACAAATTAAAATTTCACCATAGATTAGTACATTGCAGTAAACAATACCAATTGTGTTATAAAACGCCTCACCTTCGCTAATAAACCTGCTCATGTTAATAAATGACAGGCAAAAAATTGCATTTCTTTACACTGTTAATAACGCAAGGTACTTGTCGCCTAACAGTATCGAATTTATAGTACGTTTATATTTCCAAAGGCGTAATGCGGATGCAAGTTATCTTATGGATTTAAAATAGTTTTCTAATATCTAAGTAACTCAGTAAGTTGTTATCCAAAGTGAACAATAATGAGGAGTACAGTGACATCGTACCATACCTCTGTTTGCTGTAAACACGTCTCTCACACTTATTTACCCCAACTTGGAGTTTACTTTTGGAAGCATAGTCCATGTTTCCGTATACATTGGCAGCATACGATATTATCGGGATAACATAACATTTAATTAACTTTAATTTAGTTTCAGCAGGGATGAAGGACATGATAAAGTTAACATAGCAGTTGGCTTGAAATCAAAGATATGTCACTACTTCGACAATCGAAATTCTTACGTCTGCCAGTAAAATACTTAGCGAGGAGTTAGTAACAATTGATTTATTTTGGATGAAATTAATGTCAGATTGTTTATGTTAGACCAATGTGCAATCCGATCTAGATTTACATTGATTCGACCAACCAAGTAATTTACAAGTCCACGGAAGCCACAGAAGAACATTAAGGAATAAATTCTGACAATTCTGCTTATTTACATATAAATATATTTACTTATATAAGCATATAAGCATATGTTTCCATACGCATCTAACTTAATTGCAATTGAACAAATAAGGGAAGATACATCGATTTCGTAACATACTAACTGCACTATCGCTGCTAACGAATCGATCAGGAATTGTAAAGAAAAAATTGGAGAAAAATACATAGATTTCAGGGTAAGTTCATTCAGACGGCAGATACCAAAACTGTGATTAGTTTCATAAATTTCTTGTAACATACAAGTATGATATTTTTCTTTTTTTTAGCTGTATTCACAAAGTGCCCAATATCATTTTGCAAATATCCTTAGTGTGAAGGCCATATTAAAGTTAAGTATGAAAGTAACATGTTTTCCAAAATTCTTCAACACTTTTCTTTTTATTAAATATAAATTATATCGACTAAAATAAGCATTATGAAATCATAAGTTCAGTTGCACAGCACAAAAAGAAAGTTCCACAACTATAGTTACTAAAAACCAGATAAGCGAAAGATTGGAGAGATGATATGTAACTAAACTAAGTTAACTGAAACTATTTATTTGGAAACAGAACTCTATGGAACTCGTTAAGGTTTACTACCAAGAAAAATTAGTTACCAAATAAATATAATATAAAATAAATATTTGCATTTCACTTGTATCGTGCACTTCCTATTATAACGACTTAGTACTAGCCAAGAGATGTTGTGTGTGGTTAAATATTACTTGTGGTACTTTGAAGGCGAATAGGCGCAAAGAAACGAAAGCCAAAACACATAAGAAAATTTGAATAAAAGGAAGACGAAAAAAGGAAATTGCATTAAGTTAATTCTCTGCTTGTTGAAATGCAATAAAAGACAGTAAGAGTATTATATAGTAGTTACATAACAGGAGGCCATATATAGGAGTCGGAATAAAAGGATATATTTATATAAAAAAAGAGTTCCTTCTCTAGTTCTTTAAATTTTTTAATACTAAACACTTAACACATCTTTAAATTTTCAAGACACATAATTTTCTTTTTTTCCAAGTTATCTTAAAAGGGAATACGAGATAACTTCTGTTTGGCATGGACCAAATCCGTTGAATATTAATAACATGGGCATCGCAGAAGGATACGTAATTATTAAAGTCTTTAAAGTCTCTGGTATATAAAAAATCCACCGAGCATTTGCTGTTTTGAAATTTTTTATAAAATCGGTTGTGTGTTGTATTTTTCCTGTTGTACTACAATCAAAGTGACATCAAATAAAAGTGTTTTTTTTTTAATTCACAATAAAAACTAAACTATTCATTTTAGATATTGGTTCATGCTATTTTAAATTATAAACGACTTTATGTAAATGCCCGCCTCTGGACTTCTTTAAAAAGTCACTCTTGAAACACTAATTCTTGCTAGTTTTCTACATAAACGTAGTCATAACGCGTCAATAACACTAATACTCTTGGTAAGAGTTTGTAGTTTGATGGAGTAAATCAATGCTTCAACATAACCCCAAAGTAAAAAGTCCAATAAAGCCGAATAAATTGCATGGCCTCTATGGCAAGCCCACATAGGCATTTTTCGAGATTACGTGATCATTAAACTTTTTCCCCAACAAATTGATTTTGTCCCGAAATGTGTGACGTGTTGCTGTATTTGGTTGAAACGACATATCGTTCATTCCAAAATCATCTACTTTGTGTTACAAAAAATCAATTATTATGTTTCTGTTTCGCCATCGATGACAACGTCAATGTCATCATTTTCATGTTCGAAAAAAAATATTTTCAGCGCACAAACCACGCCCAAAACTTATTTTTGTACACGTAAACGTCATTTAGGACCATCAGATTTTTTTCTTTATACCAAAGAGACAATAATCCTTTTTTATGAAGCCATTTAACTAAATATAAATTTCATCCCACACGCATGAGACTCTATTCACTCTTTGTGTAATAAATTTTAACAATTTCTGGCCGCTCTGTGCAATTAGATCCAGATTGTATTCCGCAAATAAGAGCATGTTCTAAACAATAAGTTAAAAAAAAATTGAATCCAAATCTCTCTCTCCTCGTATTTACATTTACTTTTGGAACCATAAAATGGATGACATGTGCTTATACTATGTTTATAAATCTCATATATGTTTATTTTTATTATATTGGTTCGATTTTTTAATCACAGGCATGAACCGATGTCAAGCTACACTCTATCTCAGCAATGGCAAAAATGTCGGCTAAGTCCTATTATGTGTGGCTTACTTAACGTCCATAATTTTCTAGTACTTGCCGATAATCACTCAATAGATCTTTTCATAATAAAAGCCAATATGCAATCTATGCATTTTTTGTGTCCCTCTCACATGTCACAGTTTTCGAGATATTTTGATTAAATTTAGTGTATTGATATTTTTCGATCAAGTATGAATGGCTTGAATTGACTCATTTTTTCGATGGCTGCCGGCATAACGCAATATTATATTGAAAAAGTCATTGTAGGAAAAAATTAGTCATATTTTTAGGTGCATTAATGCACCTTAAGCAAAAAATGCTAAAAATTCGCCGAAAAGTAATAATTTTGTATTTTGTACAAATCTCAAAATTTTGAATTGAAAGGGACTATTTTTTGAACTCTCGCTGATATGACAAGGAGCTCTACTAGACAACATTTTCACTGTAGCGATTTGACATATAAAGTTACTGAACTATATCATAGAAAAGGTTGTTATATTTGTCGTGTCTATCGGAAATGAACAATTGTTCTAGGCGATTTGGGGGATGGGCGTTATTCGTTTCAATTTCTTTATAATCTTATTTATATATATATGACTAATATCTACAATAGTTTTAACTGAGCCCAACAAAGGCAATATTTAAATTACGATATGGCTACAACAAATAAATTCCATTTTAAGCTTTCAGTTTACGGCTGAGAGCGCTTGGTAGACAAGAAATAAAATCGCCCTTTGCATTCAGAAAAGTGAAAACTACAAACAAAGAGTACGCTGTACGTGCTTTACTTTATGGCGAAGATAAGGAGATTTATTTTTTTTTTAATACTATAATTGAAGCTTTTGAACGATGTAGACAAGGAAACGAAGAACAATACGAAAACGGAAATAATTATTTTTTGTTTTGATATTCGGTACTAATATTTTATATATATATATTTAGATTTATATATGTTAATTCTTTTTACGGAGATATTGTTGGCACTGTCCCCTTCAATTGCAAAAAAATGTAGATGTTGTCAGCATATCCACCGACCATGCGAAAAGAGAATTGGAAAGGAAGTAAAAAAAAGTTTTGTGTTCATATAGGAATGCAGGAAATAAAATTCTCTACGAGACTACGTTCGTAATGAGTTAGTATTAATATAACAAATAACTTGGCCCATATTTCAAGTAAAATTTCATCCTTTTATAACTTTTTTATATTCGTAAACATATTTTAAAGTTTTGTGTGAAAAATTGTAAGAAATGTAATTTTTAGGGAGAAAAGAAAGTTCAACGAACTTCTCGACAAATTATCACTATTATTACTTTAAGACATTGAATATGTATACATTATCATTGTTATCGCAACCATTTTTATAATATGACTTATTATGCATTGAACAACTGTCATAAATTCTTCAGTGTCTAATATACGCAGCAAATGATGTTTACATTGTGAATGAAGTAATATTTCAATGACCGTATGATTTTTTTAGTTTTTCTACTTATAGTGGAAGTATTGTCATGTTTATGAATTGTTGGACTGTTCGTCTACCTTTGATCAATCAAAGAAAGAAAAAAAGCTTCCTTAGTTAAGCCAAAAACCTTGGTAAGTTTCAAACATTAAAATTGAGCTTACCTTTACGTTTTAGTGATATTGCATTGGACAGGAGAAAGGACCACCGAAATAAAGCAAAAAGTTGATCATTTGATGACGGCTTTGGATCAAACACACAATTCTTTTTTACCGAAATTCACCCTATAACCTCCAAAATCAAAAGAATTATTCTAAATAATAAAAAAGAACACATCTAAGTTGCACCGAAGTTCGAAGAAAATAATTGCTATGGCCATATATATATTTGATTGATAACTATTACAATACAAAAAATGGTTTCATATCTTTTTCTCTATTTTTAATGTCGCCTACGAGCTCTTCAGCTTACTGTAAATACTCTAAAAAAAATGTGACACATAATTAGAATGTCAAAATGAGTCTAGTTTAGTGAGGGTATTTACCACATCTACAGTATCTATCTAATTTATCATTGAGATGCAAGGCATGGTAATCATAACACAAACAGTTGTCTCTACTAAAAACAAAGCTGCTAGTGATAGTATAATAAACTCTCCATCCCTTTTAAGGCATAGAAATATGCCTCACAGATAACTTAACGTATACCTACTCTCGATTATCATGATTAGAGAGGCGATAAAGACAAAAATATTTATGCATCTATCTTCTTTTCTCTCAGACTCGAGACGTTATGTAAAAGGACAAACTCGCCTGAAACTTGATACCATTTTTCTCAGTGGGAAGTCAGAGAAACTTAACTGTCAAAGATTTGAACGAAGATTGACAGCTTTCTCTTTTTTGCAAATTATAACTTCGTAATTGCAGCACATTTTATTTAGAGGTTTGCAGATTTTCAATAACTGTAATGGACCGGGAGTTTCTTAACGATTACCAAAAAGCGAAGTACGTTTTTAAGCTTCTTATTTTCGACGATTAACTACAAACTACGGAAGTCGAGCCAAACAATATAACTACATATTACGCTATTATAGGCGATGTTTGTTGTGTACTTTGTAATCACGATGTTTTATTTTGCAAACACATATCATACGCAAGCTAATGATGAATGTTAATAGATTCGGGTTGTTTTTTTTTTTTTGATAAATAGAAAACACCTGCCATGCATGTGGGCTTTGGCGTACACGAGTCACATAACAAATATTGCGCTGGTATGGGAAATAATGATACTATTCCAGAGATACAGACTGCACCATATGCAAATATTGCATACGTTTGAAAAATACGCTAAAAGAAAAGTTTTTTAGTTGCTTATATGTACAACCGATTAATTGCTTGCAAGCAGATGTGTGTAAATATTATAGGGATAATGATGAATACGTCAACATATTACATTTTGAAGACCATTAAGATGTAAGCAAAGAATGCATTCAAACAAAACGTTATTACTTTACTTATGTGTCGACAACAAAAAAATTGTTATTTGTAACTGCTTTTTGTGAGTATTTAGTAATGTCTAGCGCAACCGCCTTGAGTCTCGAAGGCCTTTCTTATCTACCAGGTCTGCATTAGGTGATGTTTTACAGAGTTAAAAGAACTTGTTAAATCACAAAATATTTGTTTGTTAGACTTCAGCACATAAGCGATAATATTACCTCGCTTAACCGCTTTCGTATTGCCTTCACATTCATTCCGGTCGCTTGTTTATGAATGTTAAAATCATGTATTGTCTGCATTACTTTTTACAGCATTTGCAAACTCCATCTTATCCAACATATGACTTTCATAGCAATAACGAAATAAAAATATTCAAAACTTTTATATAACTCGCTACAAACTTGAAATTTATTAACGCAGAAAGCTGACAGAGTAAGCTTACGAAAAATCGGAAACTACTTAAAAAACTAGCATTTTATTTGGTTATTACTCGTTAGATAGGGGTTTTAGGAAATCTCCATGTAGAAAAAGGAAAAAAATTAATTGAATGAAAGATGAAGAATAGAAAAACATACACACAGAGCGTTTCGAAGTAAATGACAGATTTCTAAAATGACTTGAATGATTGCGGAACCACAATGAAGTTCTGTTTTAAACTTTACAAAAGGTGTTGCGAAACATTTCAATTAATTAAAGCGACGCGTGATCGCAAGTCAAAGAATGCTTTAATAATAATACACAATCAGTTTCAAAGGATAACGCAACTTATGCAGTAAACTTTGTACTAATATTTTCAACATGGAACAAATTTTAGGGAAATCAACGCCGATTCTGTAATTATTGTAACCCCGTCAATATCCTTTCTTTTAAATACGGCTCGCTGCAAATGTAGTTTCAAATGTAGTAACATTGCTTCAAAGATTTTTTGTGTCAGTGTTATGATCTGCGTCTGATGTTTAAAGTCACTTTAAAAACGAAGATCGAAAACGTGAATTTTTCGGCCAATCTTAATTCCATGCCATACCCCAAAGTAATCCAGACTTTTGCAAAATAGTTTCTACTAGTAACCTCGCTTATTGATAGCTGCCTGAGTTGGAAGGCTCCGGCTAACGTATTAAATTTCCTTTTAGAATTTGTAAAGCTTTTACTTCTGTGAAGCTAATGGCCGACATAATGTATGATCAAAATTTGTGGTCAGTGACCGGTCAGTTGATTGAAAGTAGTGGAAATCGAACTTAAAATCACTGACTATGTCATAGTGGTACTACTTTTAATCAAGGTCATTGTAGCGGACATCTCCTCAGGTGACAAAAAACAAACCTTCTGTATTGTTTTTCACCACACTGGTTGCTGAAGTAAGCTTCATTGTTTTGATTCTTAAAAAATCTTACTTACTTTGTATAACAACAATGCGACAATTACACAAAACAGATTGAATGAAATTGCGAACTTTAATTTTTTTAACAGCGAGCAATGGAAGCCGTTTAAACGAATATCTTGTAAAAACAGAATGCATCCTACTTTCATCACCGGTGGCCTATGATTTATACGTGTCATCGAACCCTTCTCACTTTTAAAGATGTAGAATGGAGCCTGTTCGCATCGTTGTGCAAATTGGTTTGGTTGGATCCTACTTACCCCGAGCAGTAATAAGTTCTTCAACGAAATTTCGTGAGAAAGTTTAAAGATCAAAAGTTACTGTTCACCAATGCAACAGCGATGTTATACACCATATAATTAATGACCAAAGATGCAACTCAAAGTGGATATAACTAATTTTCCATGCATTTTAATAAATTTGTTTATTTTAAATTTATTTTTTCTTAATTTCTTTTCTTGTTTTTAAAGTAATTTTTCGTCATTTTATTATGTCTTCCACAAGGTGTTTTTGCAACGACTACCGCTGCTTATCACAGTATGTGCGGTATATGTTAATTTTAATACCACACAGACTCGGATAATTCTAGCGACACAACAGTTAAGGAAATTGAATTTTATTGTCACACGTAAATGTGTGTTACATGTTAGGTAGCATGTAACCAGACAAATAATAAAAGAAGTAAATCTATACTGGCCAAATGAGATTGTTGAAAAAAGACATACAAGGAGTTATTCCCACTCGAGCAGAAGAGAAGATCGATAAAACTATATAATAGCGTAGCTAAGAAGGAAACTAATTTGTATTGTAAGGGATTTAAAAAAAAATTATTTTGCTTTAAGTTGGAAATTTGCATTATTTTACTCTTGTCCAAAATGTTAACATAATTAAAAAAATAATAAGATGTTTTATTAACATAAATTCCTAAGTTAAACTGTTTAAACTCCGCGTAACAAGCGAGTTTTAATATGAACAGTATATTCTTTTAAATTTATTCGACTTTTCTGCGACCAATTGTCCCGTTTTTTGTTCTATGTTTGTACCTTAAATACATCTCTTTGCTCAATATTTCAATTTCTCTTTACTCAATTTTCAAATTTTACACTTGGTAATTTTGTTTTCTTTCCACTTAATTTTTTTATTTAATTACTATCATGAGCACATTTGCAACAAATTAGCAATTAGGTCTCTTTGGTGCTTAAAAAGTAGTAAGTCTGGTAAAGTACATTTTTTGTCAATTTACTATTATGAGCCAATTTTCACATTGAAGATTCGACCTCTTGCCCATATATAGCTTCCATTTTTACAAGAACGGTTATATGAGAGCGGCTTCAAACAATATCCAAAGTTTTCGCACCAATTTGGAATGTTGAAATACTACTACTTTTGCCGAGAAATTTTGAAAATTGCAATTTTTCCCTACATAACGACTTTTCATAATAAGTCCCTATACGGGGAATGCTCGAAAGAGGGGACCCATCCGTACTATTTTCAATAGCGTGCGTTTCCTTGCATTACCAACTTTCATCAAAATATCTCAAAAATTGCCACCTGTAGTGTGAACACAAATTTACGTGGACAGACGTCAGACGGTCAGCAAGCCGACAAACAGACTTATATCGACAGACGGTAAACCGTTCTGGGTGTTACATACATAAATAAAAAAAAAGGAAATTAAACTTCGATACTTCATAACATTGAATAGTCGTGGGCGACTTCTTCCACTTTCACGTGAATACTTTTAGAGTTTGCAAATAGTCACCAAAAATATCAATATTTGTGGTTTTAACAAAGGTGTTCTTAATTACACTGTTATACCGCAGGAGCGTCCTGCGATAATTTTAGCCTGTTTTTCATAACAAGCTGCATGCAAGGATTTTCAATGCTTAAGCAATATGTCGAATGTGGGATTGCGTCACCCGTTACACAGGTGGGCCTGACCAGGTCGATTCGGAATTTTATACTGATCAATAATGGAGATCTGTATGGTATCTGAAACATCTGGATGTTGCACACGCTTAGGACATCAAAATTTCAAGCACATCATGGAAACAATTTTTACTACAAATTTGACTGCTCCTTTTATATATTTCGGAGAAAGGAAGCTTAAAAGATATATTCTTTGGCGAACCAATCCCAATGTTAGTTATTTTATATCCAACGCAGAAGGATGTGGATATGTTCATTTCGTGAAAAGATTTCCTGTATCGGAAAGAAGCTTCATCGACCCTATAAAATCTAAATACGCTCGATCACCGTTTGAAGCCCTTGTAATGGCTATATTTGTAAATCCTCACTGTCTGTCAGAATATCGAGCTACGGGCTTTTTTATTTTAGGGCCACACCTGATCATCACTTGAAGAGGATCGAAGGTTGTAGAGACGGATGCACGTGAAATTGTTGAGCCACTTACTTCGGAAGATATGGGAGGCTCGTAATATTTTGTCCCACAGGCACTTCACAGACGGTTACATTCAAGAGAAATTTACCCTTATAAGAACAAACGGACCTTGGGCTGTTGTATAGCTTATCATAGCTATGGTCTCCTTCGACCCGTGAATTGCTTCGGAGACCACGAAGTTAGGTTCGTCGACTTCCAAGCTATCTTCCTTTCAAAAAAAAAGAAAATTTATTCCATGTTTATATTTTTAAACTCATAAATTTTTTTCTTTTCTTCTTTTTTTAATACATAAAACTTTTTATATTCTAATAAAATCTTTTTATTCCGATATTAGTATATCTTTAATATTTGATACATTTAATTTGGATTTAACATAATTCGTTTAAGTTAAAGTTCGATCATCAAATTTTCACGGAAGTTTTCTAAGAACCAAGGTCATTATATTAGTTTTGACCCTACGTTAAAAGTATAAAAATCACTTTGTAATAAACATTTTATTTACATACATGTGTAACTGGCAGAGTAGTTTAGGTAAAAATTATCGAGATACGGCAGCGGATTATGTTAATTAAGAATGGGCTTTGTTTTGATTGGCAAGGCCAATCAGTAAGTGCTGAGAGAGTTCCGGCGTTTTTAATTTTGAAATTTCGTTTCCGAATATGTGGTGCTTTTGCCTTTTTTCTTCCTTCTTTGTACCGACTCGTTACGGTGTGAAGACGTATCCGTAAAACTAATCCTTGGTAATCGATAATAAAGAACGTGACTAGAAAGCAAAGATCCGCATATAAGTAGCCCGAAAAGGAACTTCGACTTTCAATCATTCGGTAATAGGTCATTTGATTAGAAATTTAACGTTTTAAGATTAAGCCCGCATGGTTATCTAGCAAATAACTATGAACTGAACAAATGTTAAAGGGAAAATAACCCGTATGCAGAGTGTTAAATTTTCAAATCCTCCTTAATTAGAAGCAAACGAATTGTACATGTAAACCGAAGGTCCGAAGTGTATTGAATTTACCAAAACCAATACCGAAATATCGATGAGCTCTACCCAGACAAAGGGAAAGAAACTCACTCTTTTAGTTTAAATACAATGTATTCTTACTTAATCTCATTCATCATCCGTCAAACCGGGGAAAGTTACCATTTTTGTCAGATAACGTCAAATTTCAGTTTATCATATTTGATTCACGCAATTACGTAAAGTGTTTTCTGACTTGCTAGAAAGTTTTTATTTCTCTAACGACACGAATAATAAATTTTATGCATTACGCGTAACATGTCGCGGTTTTTATATGCAAACGGTAAACCAATAACTTACATAGTTTTAGCTTGATCTTTCTTTTTAATCAACTTTTTGTGCATTCACTTTTACATATACCATGTGTACATAATATTTTTAGAGATCATGGAATTCATATTTTATGAAAATTTAATGTTTTTTGTGCGCATATATGATTACGTATAGAATATTTTCACAGCAGAATATTTTTGTATTTCAAATATATCATTTACACAATTTATAAGATATCAAATATTCGTTACTGTGCGAATCGTCGTTCCTGTCTACTCGGTTATTCTTGTTAACGTTTTCTTTTCGCCCAGGTCTTCACTTTCAATAGCTCAAGTAATCACGAACAAACTTATATATGACGTCAACCGAACTATAAAATTTTCTTGTGTTCCATAGACCGATTTCTTTTTTTATTTTAAATGATTTAAATTATTGAGCTTGGTGAACGCTCTGCAAAAATACAACGTCAACGTTTTTATATTTATACATTAAACGTTTTCAGCAATAATCCAGAGCTTTTATTTGAATATTTTTTAAATTTGATTTAAATTTCTCGACGTTTCACATTTTTCTCTTTTTGCCTGTTTTTCGACCACTACTTCAACCAAAAACCAATCTTTCCTCTCCATATCGTTCACCACTGGTGATACAGAGTATATTAAGTTAATCCGGCCGTATGTAACACGCGGAAGGACTAAAGATAGACCCACCTTTTGTTATACCGATCGATTCAGAATCGTAATCTGAATTGATCTAAGCCTTTCTGCCCGTCTGATGTCCGTCCATGTATACTTGTTTTCAAGCTACAGGTTGCAATTCTTGAGATATTGTATTGTGACATTTTAAATTGGTATGAAAACTCTGGACCGGCTGGGCAATTTTTGAACCCCTCTCTTTAATGGAAACTAAAGTTCATGCGAAAAAAAGGTATAATTTTCAATGCTTCATGACGAAAATTTTCTTATAATAGTAATTTAACATAAGGAAGTAAATGTATCAAATTTGGACCGTCTTTGACCGTTTGTAAGATCTTACACGCAGAGTGATGTTGCAAACGCGCCAAAGCGGTGCAAGCATTCGCTCGCAGGAAAACATAAACTGGGAGTGGCTTTGCTTTCTGGGTTCGTTACTTATTGCTCATAAATGGCGATCAGAGACAATGGTAGAGATAATCATGTATTTTCCATGGGTAATCCCCCAGCATCTGTGCAATAGAGGAAAAATCAACCGTGCGTTTCCACATTTAGTTTCTTAGGTGATGCCAGAAATGTTTCGAAATTTCCTTTCCCTTCCTATTATTAGTACAATACCAACAATTACGTGTGAGAGATAATAAAATTTTTTGGTCCAAAATCACCATTTGTAAATCGCTGAAACCAGAGTTGAGAATTGAGGTATGATGGAGCACCATAAGCTTTTAAAAGTGATTGGTGGGTTTCGGAAGCAGATTTCTCCAAATCAATCGATAAAAGTAATACTCTGTAATAATCTGTATACACTGCAGAGAATGCATTGCCATTATATGCACTGGTATTTCCCATTTTTTTATAATTTTTGCCTATAAAAGTCGCCCATCAAAATTAAAGCAAACACTTACAACTTTGTAGAATACAAATGAGATTCTTTGCAAATTCTTTCTAATCAAAAACGAAAGCTAAGCAATGATTTGAAAACCAATGCAATACTGAAAACTTTTTTGTATGCTAATACATAAGACGCTGGCTTGATGGTATGCTTTTTAATGTGCAATGACATTTAATTTGAGTCCAAATCTTTAATTCCGCAGAGGTCAAAGCCCATTGAAAAGGTGATGCCTACCGTTTACCTGAAGGCTAAAAATGTTGTGTTCATTTATTTTCCTAATAAAACGAATTGGAGGTTCATACGGGTATTTACGGAGTTAACGGTTAATTTGTGAAAACATCGTTTCAATTAAAAAAGCATAATAGGAGCAACCACAATATTTAATTTTTTTGCTTTGAAGCAATACTGGAAATATTTTTATTATTATTATTATTATTATTTTAATTTTAGACTAATGAAATGAATTCTTAGACTAAAAAAAGAGACATTGAGCACTAGCAACACAGGCTATCGGCTCTAATTTAAATAAATGGATATTAGATAATAAGCTTAGTAGTATTAATAAAGTAAAACATTGAATTGATATTCTGTTCTGAAGCTGATTGTAGAATGTTCAAAGGGTTAATCGTTCCAAATGCAATACTTCTAGCCAAGGAAAAGTTGAGGCAGTCGCAGAGAATGTGCTTTATAGTAAGAGTTTGTCCACAACAGCAGATTGGGGGAGAAGACTTCTTCAGGATCCATTGGTGAGTTGCAATTGTACGACCAAGGCGAATTCTCGAAAATGTTTGGATCTTGGTTTTTCAACATTTGTTGGATATAGAGGTGGAGTTAATTGAGGGTTAATGCAAGAGTAGTGTTGATGATGGTATTGTAAATTTCCTTCTGCATTTTTCTCTTTAACATTTCTTCCAATGTATCTTTGAAGATCCAACTTTTCCATGACATCATCCATAATTAGAGGAGCAGAAGCAGCATACTTTGCCGCTCGATCAGCCTGCTCATTTCCCAGTAAACCGATGTGACTTGGTACCCATAACATTTTAATTTTTCCGTCGGGTGTAGTAATTATATTCCTCAATTTGTTGATGGTGCTCCATCTCGAAGTCGAAGGGTTCCGGGTAGCTTGTAATACAGACAAACTGTCAATAACAATGACGGTTTTGAGTTTGTTTTTATGGGCAAGGTTGGCAGCGTGAAGGATAGCTCTGGCTTCGGTTATGAAAGTTGAAGTGCTTTCGTGAAATATGTGGTTGAGAAGAACCCGTCCTGTAGCATCTACCACCGCACAAGCAGGAGGCAGACCAGGAGATTTTGAGCCGTCTGGGTACAAAAGATTCCAACCAGTATTGTCCAATACTTGGGTTTTCTCAGCTATTAGATTCCTGAAGACGTAAGTTGGAGTGTCTTCTTTCTTGTGCATAGTCAGTGAGATGTCAAAAGAGCAGGGAGGTTTAATACCAAAAGAGAGGGAAATTTTTAAGGGAATGTTCAATTCCTTTGCGATGCACAAACAATGGTCAATTGCAGATGGTGACTTTGGAATTTTCTTCGCAATAATAATCTTTCTTACGTCATCACCGAGAATGGATTTGTTTGAATTAAGAAGCTTAGGGACTATTTTAGCTTTTAACTCATACAGTCTATTTTCTAAGGTTTGGAGACCAGTTTCAATTATAATATTATTTATGGGCGTCGTCCGAAAAGCATAAATATTTTTAAAATGTAAACAAATAGAAAAATCAAATATACGATCCTTTATTTAAAAGAAAATTCTGGTGCCTTATCATTTCTTCACATAATTTGCTGAAAGCTTATGTAGCTCATCAAATTCACGGTACAAAAAATGTGAAAGGATGCACTATACATTACTACTCGAGGAGCCGACTCCAAAGGGTTTGGAAAACCACCTCTACAACACAGAGACAACTTGTTAGGCTACAATTCAACTACGGCTCAAGAGACTTAATGGAAAGGTTGCACAATTTAGAGCTCTGTTAGACCTAGGATCACAAAGGTCTTTCATCAGGTAGCGAGACATTTCATATATTGCTAAATCAGTTTGTAAAGGCAGTTAGCAAAAAGGACTTAGTTGACACTGTGTATTACATTACTGGCAAGACTTACTTATTGCTAGCTCTGGTTCACTGCTTGAACAGAATATAATCCTGATCGGATCTATTATTGCGAAGAAAAGGATACCTACATGTATTCTATGAAGGCCTACATATAGTAGCGATACGTCCAGCGAAGTATTAACACTGATCAATTAGACAACGAATTAAAGATGTTTTAGGGACAATAAGAAACATGTTCTCAGCTAATCGTAACGGAAAATACTGGATACCAAAAAAAAACAAAAAAAAAACTGTCTGCCTTTCTAGCACGATCGCAGATTTTAGTAAGTTTTCAATATGTTTGATTTTATAAAAGTGCAAACAGCATAATTTTTCATGCCAAGTTTCACGTTTTGTGCAATTCGAGTTAAAAACACTGGTTTAGACGGTTCAAAGTGGTTACTCCGCAATGCAAAACAAGAAACGTAAGGAATGCCAAAAACGTTCGAAGATGCTGAATTGAAGGCGTTTGCCAAACCCAGGAAAAACGCTTGAAATCTGTAGTAGTGACTCAAAAAGCAAATTCACTAAGGCACATAACCATGGACATGATTCAAAAGCAGGGAAACTGAGGAACATATTTCGCGTACAAAAAGTTGCTCTGAAGACAAAAACGGAAGGATTATTTTCTTCGAATTGAAAGTGGAGAGTTCCGATGCTGAACAAAAATTACAACCAATGCAAACACAACAAGAGCCTAGAAAAACTGATGACAACATAACGGAAATCAACGTTTCCGTTATCACCACAGTAGTATTAAATAACCAAAGAAACGCTGACGACAATAGCTCAGCGATTAACGCTATACCAACATCAATAGCAAGTTGATCAGTTCAAAATTCCTTCCAATTTACATTGCCAGATAATACAAATGGACGACCTTGTTCAATTGGCCGATCGCTTCAAGTTATAGCACCAAAAACGACATTTTCAGAAGCAACGGTTCAATGCCCGACGGCATACCCTCACAATTCCTGTTATTATATCCTTTAAATACTACAGTTACTACCGACAGTTATGCTAGAGAACATAGTACTTCAACAGGTTCACCTCAAGGCTATTAAACAAGGCACTCATGAGGCCTATCACATTGTTTAGGAGCTTGATCGTCTTCAGCGAACATTTGGAAAGGAAAAGTGTCCAATAGAACCAAGCCCAACCAACCAAATGCCAGCAGACGTTATTGAAGCTGTCCGTAGTATGGGCGAAATGCGTTTACGTGATATTTTCCAAGATTCCCACCATGATAAATTGTTTCGCGAACAAGCAGTAAATGAAGTACGATCAGATGTTGTGGATAAAGTCTGGTCTAGTTATCCGAGTGTAGAACCAATTGTTATCACTGAAGAGTTCAATCGCTGGTGTAAGATAATATTTCGAAACTAGTAAACAATGTGATGGCAGAGATTTCACCCATTCTAATTGCAGTGGTGTTAAAGCAAAAAATTTTATGTTGCACTATGAATTTCCTCCCTATGCTATTGGAGAGGGCGCATAGGCCTCGTGGGCCGAAGAGAATTAGGTCATGGTGGTTTAGCTGAAAAAGCTTTACTGCCCACGTTGCCCAATGATTTTCCCTTTACGGTACGTCTTATTTCAGAAGTGCTCGAATAAAATGGGGCAGCTTCATGGCTACGGTTTGCGCCGACTCCATGGCGCTTATGGACGCCGCTGTTCTAGTCTCCAAACCAACAGCTAGAGTAGCCATTGGCTTAGTCATTAAGTACCCGCCATACAAGCTGATTTTAAAGCTACCGGTATTCCTCTGAATGTTGTAATGGAAAAACTACAGAAAGCTACTGATGGCAAAACAAAAATACTCGATACTGTGTTAGCGGTTGTAAATTTGGAAAAGTTTGCTGGCCCGCAACTGAACGTTTAACTATTGAGCCGAATCAAAGATTGCGACTAATCGGACATAGTGGAATAAAATTAAAAAGTTATATCTTGAAGCGGAAGCTTTAGATAAAACTAATTTTACTTTATTTGCTCCTTCACAAGCATCAATGGACGAATCTAAGGTAATTATTGAAAATTTACTTGTAGCCAAGGAACGCATACCAGACTTGGATTTTGGCGGTATTTATTTGGCCAAAATAATTGAAATCCGGGATACCGGCGTTATGGTCATATTATATCCAAATATACCGCCAGCTTTGCTGCACAACTCGCAATTGGATCAAAGAGAGGTACGAATTGACTGGGTTGACAATAAGCAGAAAACGGTTAGACGATGAAAATTACCCGAGTAAGTTTTGCTCACAAAATCTAAAAATCACCAAAGTTGTTTCGCGTTATTATGATATCTTATCTTTTTTAGGTGGGTCATCCGCCAGCTTTGGGCTTGAAAGTTGGGCAGGAAATTCAGGTAAAGTATTTTGAACGTGATCATGTTTCAGGATTTTAGCGATTGTCACGTAAAGTTCCGCAACCTGCAACTGGTATTGTGCAGACGCTGCAAAAACCATTATCGCCGGGAGACACAGTCACAAAAACACCAAATAATAAATCCCCGCCAGAAGACTCTTCAGCAGTTTCATGAAGATCGTTGTCAGTGAATCTTTGCTTGATATTCCTTGACTACTAGACTTGTTATTATTAGGATGAGAGCAGTTTTATTTGTTTTTATTTTTATTTTTTTAGATTAGTGTTTTTATATTTTCTAAAAATTAATAATAAATATAAATTCAAAGACAGGGAGAGAGAAACAGATACGGCTTCCATTTGATCTCAAAGGAAAAATAATAAAAAAAAAAAATAATAATGAATAAAGGAAATGAAAAATTTGACTTCTTAGATAATTACTCGGAAAAGGTTGTTCATTAAATTATAATACGATAATACGAATCACTAATGCTGTATAAGGCGACCACGGATACTTAGTGGCCGTTAAATAATCTGTTATTTCCTCATAAATTTCACTAATGTAACGTAGATATTTGGGAAATCTGCAAGTAGGTGTCAATGATTAATGATTGAATGTATCTCAAGTGACAAATTATTCACAGCGAGCTCCTTACAATCTCACTTTTCACCAAATGCGTGAGTGTAGAAAACATTTGTTGAGTAACCTCACAAGTAAAGGAAAAAATAAAAAGTACTTATAGCGCAACTTGTCGAATTGCCACGTTGCGTGCAAAAACATTTTCGTTTTTTATATAAGGAAAATTTATTTAATCAGAAAATAATCCTACAAGTGTTTTGAGTAAAAATTCCCTCGTCAAATATAAACAAAATAAAAATTCCTTGGGAAGAAATTTATCTCAGCTTTTGTTTACTTCTATCAAAAAACATATGAATTTTTTCTCATACACATTCTGAGGGGTTTTTGCTAATTTTTAGAGACTCTACGTTTGATTTTTACAAATTCTGAAAGACTGTTGGAATGCTTCTTAGAAATTCTAAGATACCGTTGGAGTGCATCTTGTTCAATTTTAATGCAACAACTATGCGATGAAGAGATAGCTGAGGAAAAATCATGTAATTTGAATTTATTAGAGAATTAATTAAATGTCCTTAATAAATAAATAAATAAATTCAGATTTGTTAAATTTTCGTTTTTTTTGATTTTTGTATAACTAATCGCTAATAACTAATCACTAATATTTTGTATAACTAATCACTAATACGCCGTAGATGCATTTGTTTTGAAACGTTTCATGCGTTTGCCTGTGTGTGTTTTTTATTTGTCAACAATTAAATTAAAATGAATATAAAGACATTTTTTAAACCATGCTTCCACATATTAATATATTTTTGAAATGAAATGCGTTTAAAACATACACATAACTACACATGTTTCAAATATTCAAACTTACAATCAATTAATATGCATGTAAACATTTATATGTAAGTTAAAATTTTGTTCTCTGTATATACATTGTAATAAAATTTGTGCTCCATGAAAAAATTTATCAAGTTAGTCAACAAATGTAAGGAATAGAAAAATACTATATTCGTCCAGAGGCGAACATTAGGCATCCACCATCTCAAGTTATTTTTACGGCAATTGTAAATGTGGTAAACATTCGAGCAATATTTTAGATTAATTTCAGTCTATCAGGGAATATATGCATATTTCGTTTCTACTTTTATGACTTAAGTATTAAAAACGATATAATTATTAAGCTATACTTGTCGATAGTGGATACGATTGCTTGCTAATGAATATAAAATATTTTTAAAATAAGGAATATGCAATAAAAGAGGTTTAGTAATAACATTCAACTATATCTAACTAAAAAAAAAAAAACAATGATAACTTTGTGGGTGTAAAGGAGTACAAACAGAAACGTAAACGTAGAATCATTTTAAAATATTTGTTTCACTTTAAAATAAATTCGGAACACCGTTTCTTTCTTAAATGCATGAGAGACTTTTATTGTTATGTTAATACATTAAAATCTTTCCATTAATTCTATAATTAAAATTGTTATCAAAGCACTTGTCATTTGCACCATAAGTTCTTTTCTTTTAGTTTAAAAAATACATTTCTCGGAAATAGTTCTATATAGACGTCCAGCTGTTTGAAAGGCTTCTTCAAACATAACTTCTTGTATAATGCACTAGTCCATACTAGTCCACACTTCCCCGGCTTGGGTATCTACGTGTCCCGGCTTAGTAGGTCTGAATGGTTAGTTATGAAACCATTTGCCGCACCAATATTACCCTCCTGAAAAGTCAAAACGTTGTTTCTGTAAATATATTCTCTTTTGGATAGATCTATAAAGGTATTAAGAAATTTTTCTTCCTTAACATCAAATTTTAGAAAAAATGTACCTTTCTCTGCTAGTTCTTCTCTTTTTCTTCTAATGAATGTTTTCCTTTTTCCAAAATTTCTTGATAACGCAAAAAATCATTAGATTGATCCAATTGAGTAGCCATAGTTGCCATAGTCTGCAAAGCTGCCAACCAAAGACCAGAACGGTAGGCGCTACACACGTAAAGGTAAGGCCTGCAAATTAAACTCGATGAAATATGGTTAAAATAATAACTCTTACCTAGCGCCATCCATAACCCACGAATCATACGTTTGATCTACCATCTTACCATTTTCAATTAAGGGGAGACAAATCAATGTGCTTCAATCTACTATTATAGAAGTGAAAGAGGTAGGGCCGGATCCCCTTGCAAAACAAGCATAACAAACAGCAGAAAGTCCCGGTGAATAGACACCAACAGATCAACATGGCATCTATAAGTAGGAAGACAAACTACCGACAAGTGTTCAGGAGTTAGTCTAACTAAAGATGGACATAAGCACGTGGGAACATATTAGTCATTTAAGTGATCATTAGGCTATGTTTTTATAAACCCTAGAAGGGACCTATCTTTATTAACTGGAAAGGCTATATGACTGTCAAACTTAAGTGCTGAGTTGAAAATAACTTCTAAGTCTTTGTAATTGCAGAGGTTTTGCATGATGTGATTGTCACACGATAATAAGCAGACAACGTATTACACCACGGAAAAGTCATCTTCTCGCATTTTTGTGAATTCAGCACCATACCATTGATTGAACTCCATTTACACAGGTTCACAAAATCAGACTGAAGAAGACTTAACTACTGCGTATTAAGTCAAAAAAAAGGGAAAAGTTAACATAGTCTGCAGACATTCAAATAGAGTTTAAATATTCAGGAAGCTCATATAATATAAATAAAAGCGGTCCAAGATGACTGCCCTGAAGAATACCAAAAGTGACAAAAATTACTCACGAAATCCGAAAATGCCTTTGAGAGGTAGCTGCCAAAACAGTCAATCATACTGTTCGAAAAACCAAAGTGATGTAATTTTTACAGCATTGTCTTGATCATATTCCATGCTAAGTTCCATGATAGTCGTTTTTGAAGGTAAATGTTATGGAAACAGTACGTTCATCTTCGCTTACATTCTCGACGGTCCATATGAATACGGCCCATGGTATGGATGAATCTTTATATTCATCCGGCATAACTGGTGATATTTGCCTGCACGTCAAATGTATACGTCCACGACCGTGGATACAATCACGTATAGAGACAGTTTTTATCATGCACCTTCGAACGCCAAAAATTCAACGGTTGCTTGGAGCGTGTAATACTGCAATTAGTTAAACGACAATTTACGCCTGATAACATGAGGTGCATCATTAAATTAATCCAGTTCATTCATTCCTTGAGAAAAAAAAAGTAGATAAATTTAATCTATAAAATTTTGAAATATTTGTTTCGTTCTTACCTCCATATTTAGTACCTGTGCGGAGGAACTAACGCGCGGAGAAGTTAGAGCTACGTGATGTTGGTGCCCTTTTGCTCTCCGAAATTTATTCCGGACAGCAGCATGACCAATACGAACCCGAGTAAATTTGTCCCATGCATCACAACTCTGCTGCACGATCCTGTTATCCAGAAAAAGGCATGCCGTGCCACTATTGTCGACCATGTGTTCACTCATGGACGCGTAGAATATCTCGTACGCTTCCTTAAATGCTGCATGAACATCTTCTGTTGGTAAGGCCGGTTTGAGATATTTCGAGGTCCATGTCAAGCTATTCCGTTTATCTATGGCAACCTTGGGGCCTCGCTTCTCTTGGCAGAAGACATCCTCTTCTAGCATGAGTTCCTGTAAACATTCCTCGCATTCCACCTTCTCATGGATATACCGTGCTATTGCACATGCTGTGAGCAGCTTTAGGACCGGTCCAGTGTAGCTTTTAACGGTTGGAGGATCAGATCTCGGAATACCTCCCCATCAGAGCCGAACGGTAGAAACTCGACATTGGCCTGCGGTTCAATTTCGTAGCATAGTTTATTGAAAAGCTGTGACTCCTTCTGTCCAACATTCCTCCTGTACGGTCCTCAATCTTTTGACCAGCGCCGTTATTTCTTCGAGCGATCGGGTCTTCCTCCTGTTGTTGAGCGCCAAGTTGCTGAAAAACCTTTCCAACAGATCCTGGCATACCCTTGGCGCGATGGTTATGCTAGGGTAAGCCTCCAGCAGTAAGCCTTGAGTGCTTCAAAGCTCCTGATTGTAAGGCGGATGTCCAATGCCACGTTTTCCCTCGACGACAGCCCTCACGTTCAACCCTATCTCTTCGGCCGCTTTAATATTTTCTTCTAATAGGGGCCTAATGTCTAGTTTACTTGATGTGCGGGGATAGCTGTTGAGCACTACGTTAAAAGGGGTCAGCAGACTTTCTGCTGCGAAGACCAGGACAGAGCAATGCTCCACGATCCTCGCTTTCGCCTTGTCGCTATAGTCGTGACCCCGGATCATGTCTTCTGCCCGTGAGTACACCGCCGCATAATTGGTGTACACCTCGTCAAAATCGATCTGCACAACTCTGTCGTGTGCGGACAGTTCATCGAATTTCGAACGAGGATATGACAGCTGTCGCCATGCAGTCTGGACTGACGTTGACGGTCCGTCGTACTCATCTTCAGCCATTTCCATGCAGTGCTCTACAAAATCGTCTATGCGGCTTTTCGGCATCAAGGTAGGTGTTATTTACCTTGGTGTAGGCGTCATTTGTATCTTAATTGGTGTAGATCTCCTCCGCATTGGTTCAGGTGCTCTCGAAGAAAAAGAAGTTGAAGAGAGAAGAGTATGAACTGAAGCTTTCCCATATATTTCCTCACTATATTCACGCATGAAGATTGGTATAGTACGCTAAATTTCTCTTTCGGCTTGTTATATTGAAAGTGGCTGTCGGAGATTTCACCAAGCAATTCTTATTCCTAATGTTTTTTTAACAATCAACGATACTCAACAATCTCAAATCGACAGCCCACCAATCCGTCCATCTGTTGTTGATTTCGTATTCATTTTTCATTGTCAAATTTTTTACGCCAAATTGAATTTTTGTCTCAAAATTATTTCAAAAATTGTTGACATTTTTTAATTTAAGTTGACAAGGAAAATTCTGCAAAATATGGAACAAAAAAACCAAGTTTTAGTCGCACCGAAACGAAGAACGATCGTGCGACTGGGTCTAAGTGCAGCCAATAGAGCTTTAAGAGGAGAAACGGAAAGTATCAAATTGATTTCAAGCTCAAAAATTCTGTCTCAGGATGCTACGGTTTTCGCTAAGCAGTGCTCGCCATGTATCTACTATCTTTAAGCGGGGTTGGTAGCTATGAAATTTCCATATACACCAACTATTTTCTCTAAGCTGCTTTTTTGCTCTTCCTTTAGGTTGTAAAAGCGTTTCTTCTTAAGCCTTTAAGTGTTAATAAAAGTTCTTTGAAGCACAACAACCGCCAACATATAAAGTTACTCCTTAATTAATGCTGTCGCTAATATTAATTATTAATTACTAAGATTAAGACATATTTTAAGGATATGATGGAATATAATAGCTGTTACAATATTCTTGTAATTATCCAAATTTCTCCGCAAAAGTCGTTAAGTAAGAATACCATGACAATCTAAAGCGATATGAAAACTTCGTTCATATCAAAATTGAATCTTCATAAGCTAAAAAGGTCTAAATTTCTATATTTCACGATGAAATAGTAAATTGATTTGTCGACTTTGTATAACCTAACTGAACTTTTTTGATTCCATCGCACACAAGGATTGACTAACAGACACGCTACTATTTTGTGGGTAAATTGCATGTACAACTTTCTCAATAGAATTTTTAAAATACCTTTTCTTCTTTGTTTTTGAGACGTATACGCTTTCGAAATCATTTATTCTTGTATTTTAAAATTGTATCGAAGTGAAGGAAGAACAGAATGTGTACGAAAACATGTTACCACCCTAACAAAATGCATATGGCCGTTGTTAGATAAAGTAGAGCACCTTTAAAAACTGCCAGTGGTCCGAATAAAAACGGTAAGAAGATATAAATTTTGATCTACAATATAGTCTTATTGAAAGTGTGTTCAATCCTGCACTGAGTCGATATGAAAACGTATATTCTCGTGAATAAATTAAAATAAGATTCATTTCTAAATTCTGTTCCTTAATGTGTTTTAGAGCTTACATATTGATTTGTATTTCCTTCTCCTTTAAGTATTTGTTTTTTATATTCTTTTTGCTAATTTTTTTTTTCACAATATTTAAGTTTGAAACGAAATAAATTCGCTTCACTAAGAAAAGTGTATAAATTAGTCGATTTGTTGGCTTACATTTGCTGTTCTATGAATATTCATAACTACAATATTCTGTTAAACTTCTTTGTCGTTTATTTTTGGTTCTGTTTATATTCTTCAAGGATACTATAGAGTTTCTACTTTTTTTTTTGCTAAATTTGATCTTTTTTTTTCAATTTTAAAGCAAATTGCCGAAAGTAAAACTTTATTACTCGATTATTATGAACTCTTAAAACGTCTTAATATCATGACCAAAACAAAGTACGAATTGTTCGATAATACAACGATAATATTGTCTACTTTGGAAGTGCAGTTTTTATAAAACAATTTTCACAACATTTTATGAAGGCAAATAAATACCGCAGTAAAACTTTTCTTTCCAGGTCAAATGTGGACGTATGTGTATGGACGTTTGTATGTAAATCCCCTTGTACGACTCCTCCATTTAAGATATATTTTTCTGTAAAACTAAGAAAAGTTAACTCAAAATATAGAAAATTTACATATAGGGAAATAAATGCACTTACCGTTCAAACCATATTTTTTATATTTTATGGTAATTTTTACACCCACCCCACACAGAAATGGATCAATAATGCAACAGACAAAAGCCTAAGGAACAATGTACAGTGCAGAAGGTTGGATCTTATATATAAGAGCTTAGAAGATTGTATGACTCCTTGATTTTAGATATATTTTTCTTGATCACAAGGCTATTGTAAACATTTCCTATAGTTCGTGTAGTAGAATGCTGGAAGGTAAATAATCATGTAACGTTCTTCTAAAACATTTAAGTTTGTCGACATTGGTAGCTGGAGTTAAACTTATATTTTAAGGAAGGAAAATTGTCATTGTTAGTGACTGAAAATAAATTTCCTTTGAGTTAAACTCTAATTCCATTCTATACTTTTATTCTTCTGACTTTATTACTGACTGTTTATCAGTTATTACATTACTTGTAATATAACTGCTGAAAAAGTTGTTTAATTAACTGTCAGTGCTGGCATGAATTAAAAAGACTAATTTTGTCTAGGGTGAATTAAAAATTTGATTAGTATCATCACGACTCTTTTATTGCACGCTAATACCGGTAGATCGTACATTAATTTGGTTCAGTTGAAACTGGGTTAGGTCCATTTAAAGGCCTTTTTAAATTTTTTTATTCCTTTGTTGGATGTGGAAATACTTCCTATACTTTAGATTCACTTAAAATGTTCTGACTTATATTCACACATAAATCTTGTCGGAATTTTTAGATTCACTTAAAATATACTGACTTATTTCGCTTGGAATTTTTCTTACCTTTTTTGACAAATTCTTTTTTTTACAAGTTTCTTTATAACCTCAAAACAAGATTTAAATTATCTAATTTTTCACACGCATATATCCAGCACAGAGTTGTGTTTAAGGAATTTAAATGATCTAATTTTTCGCATGCATATGTTCATTTTTTTATAAACGAATAATAAAATTTGAATAATAACCGAAATGCATGCAACAAATGGAATAAAGTACTTACATTCCTAAAACTTTTTTGTTGGATATGTTCTCAACAGCACCAAATCGAATCCCAATTATACCCCACAAACATTTCACCAATCCCCCGCAATAATTGAATAAAGGCTACCTTTCTTTACAGCGCTGGAAACGAGCGCTGAAATTTCTAGAAATTTCAAACACAACCAAAAAACAAATTAAACCAAAGCATTTCTACCGGTAATGTTTTAATTGTTTTTTGATATGAACTAATTGAAAATTATATTTTTTTTTAGTGGATAAAGATAGTAACCAAAAGAGAAACCCCGAGACATTCATGTCCATAAGCGCTTAGGCAGACGCCGAACCACCTCAGGTGAGAATTTATTTGTAGACATAATATTTTATTGAACACATACATAATTGGTAATCTTATTTCCTTGTATTATAAGTTTTTAATGCTTTTTACTTTATTTTGCCTTTTAAAACACTTTTGAAGTTTTGACCTTCGTGAAGTTAAATTTTTGTTACCAAAAGATGGCGGATATATTCATTTTGTTAAAACGTCTGCGCAGAAGGAAGCTTCAAAGATTCCACAGAGTATATGTATTCTGGATTAACATTACATTCTTAATTGATTTAAGCACGCAGGTCTGTCGATTTGCGCAATGCCTGTTATGAAAAAAGTCCTGAGCGAAAAAACGCAACTACTGATATACTCTTTGACAAAAACATGGGAAATTGATGGACATAGGTCGACATTGAAAATGGGTCATCGGCTTTGAAATGGGCGTGTCGGATAAAAAATTTGCACGAAAATTTAAAATGACCTAAGCCGATCAATGGATATATATGCGACGACCGCACGCCTACGCAATAAACACTGTGAAAACCTTTCTTTTTCGTGTTTTTGGCTTATAACTTATACAGTACAACCCACACACCGTATAAATTTCCACTTTTATTCTGAAAACATAAGAAATCAGCCGTGTCCATCCAGTATTATAAAATACGAAAACTTAATTTTTTTGAATCACAATGATGAGAATGAAAACTTTTCCCTTTTGCAAATCTTTTTTAGGGGAAGGCGGCAGACGCCCCCCGCGCCGCCCGCGCAACCTCGAAAGCCCTAGAAGACGCAGGGGCCGACGCCTCCCGCGTCACTCGCGAAACCCGGAAAACCGGGGAGGCGGACGCGTCATAATAAACAAAATATATTTTTAAGAATTTTTAATTAATAATGCCATATTCTCGCCATTATTGAAAGCTCTACCAGTTGAAATTTGAATACGCGACCATCGAATTTTTAGTCGCCCGTCGACTCAACTGCCAAAGCAAATCGAATATGATTTATATAATAATATAAACAAACAATGATAACAATTTATTTATTTTTTGTATTTGAAATTTCTTTTACAGTATTGTTACAAAACACATTCTACTCACTTTAACAAATAAAATTTAATCAATTGATTTGCAGAAAAATCTTTTGTTTATGTAAATGCAGAACAGAAACGCAAAAACGGGCTTATACATACAATATGTAGTTACTATTGTGTTTGTTGCTTTCTCACACAGTTTATTTATTTTCAAACATTCTTATAATAAAAACCATTAGAATTACCTTAATTTTTCTGAAGACCTGGTACAAATGTACATTGTACGTATTTATGTCATTGTTTTGTAATTTTTGCTTTCAGCTAAGAAAGAATATTAATAATAACTAGACAATATAATATACATTATATGTGATTAAAAAAAAATGTTTTTTGAAAAAGATTAATCCTCTTCGAAAATTTTCTAGAAAAACTTGCTTAAAGATTTCCCACTTTCAAAAAAAAATTTATTTTTTCTTTTCATGTTTAGTTCACGAAGTTTCTAATAAGATTTCATTTCATCTGTCTTTGCAGAGCTCGTCAAGTGTTCAACAATCGGATGAAAATCTGCTTAAGGTGAAATTGCAATTTAAATTGCAAGCGAATGGTATTATTACCCCACAACCCTCAGACACTGAAGATGATGGGGACGCAGCAGCAGCAACATCGGAGCATGCGGCTAAGACGCCACGCTTAGATGAACCAACAGCCGAGCATAAGATCTAATCAAAATTACCCAACCAACAGCAGCAGCAAAGAGCCAGTGTTGTAATGCATGCTAACAGTTCCGGGATATGTTCCAGTTTGAATGAAAATTCATGCTCATCATTTTTATCTTCAAGGTTAGTAAGCACATCGTCTAACAGCTCTTGCTCAAATACGACGGATGATGACGGCACGGAAACGAATGTATGGCGCAATTTGAAATTTAAAATGAATCGTAACCGTACGATGATTTGCGATATCGCGACACGTTAAAGAGTAAGAAGTCGTGCATATGTATCTAATACATTTTTGATGAGATTTTGTGAGCGCACTACGAGCTGCTGAAACTTAATCAAACCGCGAAGAAAATTCGGTACTAACTTCGGTTATAACTGATTGTTTTGAGCCGAACATTGCAAGAGAAATCACCAAAACACAGTAAAAGAAACTACAATTTGATTTTGCAACACGATAATAATCGACCAAATTTTTTCGCGTCAGGAAAACTCAAGCGGCATATTTTGATTAATGCATTTACACCCATGCACCAATTTTCACAAGATATATTTTAAACTTGTTTCCTTTTAATACCACACAGACAAACTTTTGCACTTTTACCTATAATCAATATTAAGAGTTTTTATGAAATTTGAAGAGTGTTTTACTTGTTAATAAACTTTTATTACATATTATAACATTGAAAAAGCATTGGCTCAACGCTTTTTATGTTTTTCATGCAGTTATATGTGCAGTAATTAAAACAAGTCAGAATGTTATATTCGATGGGGGCTGAATCTCGCATACCCACCATTTTGCGCATATTATTCTCCAAGTTCTTTTGATACCTATGTCGCTGGTATTATTATGAAAAAATCAGCCGACCTGGTCCCGGTGTCTACCATATTCATTTTAGAATTAACCCATTTTAGGCGGGTAATATAACTTCACTTGAGGAATGTACAAAATAATTTTAAACATTCGGTTATATTTGCCTTATGATAAATAAGCGTAAATGCTCAAAAAAGTGAAAAAATAAAATGTAATCGCATGTAACTTTATGTGGGCTATGGCCGATTTTGTCTACTTTTGCATGTAAAGAGTAGAGTGTTTGGTAATGTAAATGTGGAAATTGCTTCTTCTTGCCTTTTTGCTTTCAGTTTCTGCTCTGGTCAATTTGGTCCATTTTCTATATCAACCTGCGTGTAAGAACTTCCAATGTTTTTACCAAACTTGACGCCAGCATCTTCATTTTTGCGGCCCAGATGGACAGACATGGCTTAATAAACTCAGAATTTCATACTAATTAAGAATATATATACCTTACATGGTTCATTTGAATGTTACACACATTATCGAAAAAAGCAAAATGAGTATACCCCCACCCATCAGTGGCGAGTATAAAAAGAGAAACGAGTGGAGATAAAAAGTTTACATAAAAATTGTATATTTTCTATACACTTACATACAAAACGCACTCATATACATTTTATAACTTTTTCAACTTATAACTTTATCA
>NW_023998531.1:841023-859876 GCF_014805625.2 Glossina fuscipes
AACTGCTGACCGTGCCTTACTTGTGCTCTGTATACTGATAAAGTTATGAATGAAAAAATATCAGTCCACATATATACAGTATCATATATAAAAATATCACAGCTAATAGTGACTAAGTGCATCCATGATTGGTCCAAGTTGAGAATGTAATTAAAAATTTGGCAGATTTATCGAGTTTTTTGCATTGCCGCTAAAATATGATGATTGATATGAGATCAATAAAAATCTTCTAATAACCATTGCTTTGAGTTTTGTGAAAAGGGGAAATTGCTAAGCAGGCACTTTGGACCTCTGACAATTTTCACCAATTCGAACATTCATTCTCAGTCCATTATTTCAGGATTTTCATAATTCAACCAACCAAAATTTCACTTATTGGTACAAAACTGAGACATAACAATCAGTTTAACGCTAGATTACCAGAGAGAGACAATATGAATCTTTGACGGCTTTTTTGCTTTATATTTGGAAAAATTAAAAAATTCTTTTTCGAAAACATGCATTGGTTTTCAACAAAATTCTGATTTGTAAAGAAATAGTAACTCTTCCGTTCCCTTAATTCCAAAAATTCATATTTTGACGGATGTGACTCAGATTGATTTATAAAATAATAAAATGTACGAAAAATTGATTGAGAACAGTCACGCTGGTTATAAACCAGAGACATAACAATAGATGAGCAATTATTCTTAACTAAAAACCGGTGCCCACTTACTTCACACATGCCGAACGAGCCAGGAGTAATCACGTATCAGAAAATTAATATGCACAGCAGTGTTAAATATACTCTCAACTGGAAAACAAAATAAAATACAAAGAAAATACAAGCAGCTGAACCAATACTTAAAATTTTAAATTCAATTTTAAATTTTAAAAGAAAAAAATTAATTCGAGCACATTTAAATCTGGTCACATATAAATTGTATAAGTTTTCTTTAATTTGGACATATAAAGTATATCTCATTGGCTTAGCTCACATTTGTCCATACCCAAAAAAAATCAAATAAAAACCAAAACAAAACAGAAGATGGTCGACCAAAGAAGCTTGAATTTGTGAAAGATAAGTAATATATTATTAAACATTAATAGGTAACCACTTTTTTAGCTAACAATTCTTCTTATCGAGTGGAACAATATCAACAATCTTGCCTTAATACACAGCATTACAAAGCATTGAACTCCTCATTCTTGAAATTCTCATCATTACAAATGCACTACACAGTAGTGGTACTATTAACTAAATGTCGTTTTAATCATAACCATCAGTAGATTCAACATTTCCAGAAATGTATTAAGAAATAATACAATTGTCAGCTTCGCCAAATTAAAAAATGCACCAAAAACAAATTTATTTCATACCCTTATAAGAAATATGGTTGTTCAAGTGGTCGTCGATTCTTACGTGAAAACTGTCCATTTCCTTTTCAGCAACTTTCCAAAACTCTTTAATGTCTCATGGTTTAACTAAGTGTACACTTGCGGGTCACTACTTTATAGATAGTTGGTTTGTTGTTTATTTCAGAGACAAGAACAGGCCGATATTTCTTTGATGTTGACAACCACAATTAAATCTGTACAAAAACTCGCATTTCTTAAGAAATAAATGCAAAGTGGATTTACGTTTATAATAATATTGGATAGGACGAAGAGCTCATTCCAGCGAAGAAGGTGGATGGCTAGATCATCAGCTTGGAAGTAACGAAAAAACGTATAAATTTATTGCCATACTACTTTCAAAGAAAATAAGTCTCTGCTACGGAAGTTTCAGCAGGATAATAATTTGAAACGTTCATACAATGTGATGAAAATGTGGTTTCGTAAGCATAATTTGGATGTGGCTGGCCCCAATCCTATTGAGAGTGTTTGCGGAGGAATAAAGCCGCATATTTCATGTAACAATTAAAAATGTGGAAAAATATTCATAAAGTGTAATATACTATCCCAACAGATATCTGCGATAATTAATTTTACCTATGCCTACAAAAATCGAAGCTGTTCTTAAAAGCGATATTGGTTATACCGGCTATTGACTGTTTGAATTGATTTCTATAAAAATGGTCGCTTTTCAATATTTTTCGTTATTTTCAAGTTGTTGTGTATACACTTACTTTGCCGTCCACCTAGAAACATGCGATTTTTCTATCCACATATGCATATTGTAACGTAAGGTTCTCTTTCGTGATTTCTACGTTTTTTGTTCATTCAGCTCCGTTTGAAATTAAATTCGTATCACTGTATTGTGATTTTTGGTATAGTGTGGTTTTTACTTAGAATTCTTATCAGATCTATTTATAAATTATTTACAGGAACCTACATTTGCTAAGCTTTAAATTTCGTTCTGGTCTTGTCCGTCCGAATAATGAAATTCGACTCTCTTGACTCCACCCTCTCAACTGAGTTTCGACCCACTCCTCATCTGCATGACGCAGTTAACTCGCCATGAATATGCACTTGGTTTTCCCCTTTCTTTAGAATTTGGTTTCTTAGAAAACCGAATAATTTTTTTTGTCATTTTCGCAGTAAATTGAAATTAAAATTTGGCGTAAGTTGTTGGAGTATTACAAGGCAGATACGCGCAAAAAACATACCACATGTTTCATTAAACGTTTTAAAATGGAGAACGAAAAAATGTTCGAAAGTTGTTAATCATCTAAATATGTATCGACACTCGACTTTGTTGCAAAAAAGAGTTCCTTTTCGTAGCCGTGAATATATAAGCACACGCCAATTTCGTGATTTAGACCTGTGCCATAAACTTACCATAAACTACTAACGCAGCATATTTACAAATAAACATAATTGCTGTGGCATTGAGATTTCTAAGAAGATTTTTGTAATTGAGCCTTCGAAAATCTACGCTAAGACGCACCATTAAGAAGTAGGCACATCTCTTCTTCATAGCTCTCAGTAAAACAAAACGACGCTGATATAGTGCATCAATAACTTGCTGTGTTACTAATAAGACGATAACCGTGCATACAGCACAGTGCATGCGAGGAACTTCATCTAAGAGCGAGATATGTTGTTTTCTCTTCTCATTTCGGATAAACAAAATAAACAGGAAAAAAGGAATAGTAATTTTTTTTCTTTCTTATGAATTCGACGATAAGAACCCCTAAGCTGGCTTTGTACTGTCGGTTTAATTTTGTTGGACTCACCACCAAAAGTTGAATATATATTCATTTTGTTAAAACGCTTGCAAATCCCAGAAAGAAGCGTGCGAAACCATGCAATTAGCTAAGCCAGAAATTTTGGATGGATTTAAACAAGCACCCTTGTTAACCTATCCAGTTGGCAACATGTCCGCCTGTAAATATGTCCGTGTGTCAGTCTGCGTAACGCCAGCAAAGATGAAATCTTCTGCTTGAAATTTGAACGAAACATTGGCAGTTCTTTTACGCAGGTATATATTGAAAGTGATACAAATCTCCGGCAACAGAATATATCTCTATTATCAAAAGCAAAGAGAAGCTAAATTTTTTGCTCAATACTTTCAAACTACAACAGATAAAAGGGAAAATTAAAAGAGTGTATATTCTTGATCTGTATTAAGAACTGAGACTACCAAAGCATTTCTCTTTACGGCTATCCGTCTTTGTAGCTTTGTGTAGTAAACATTCTCTCGGTTGCAAGAACTAGAATGTCGGCTTCAAGTGTCGCAGAAACATAGGAAATTCTTGCAGGCAGTTTGATACAGAGAAGCGGCGAAATTGGCCAAAAAAACGCGCACAGTGCAGTTTAAACTGAGAATACCTCCGTTTTCAAGCACCAAAAAATTGAGTTTCTTGCTCATTACTTATATTCTGCAGGAGAAATAATATTAAAAATTTCTGCGTTCATTGTATGAACGACCCTACAGTAAAAATAGGCCATATCTGGTCCATATTATAGAGTATCAAAGTACGTTTTTGTATTTATTTTTTTTTAAAGGAGGAGGTATAACCGATATGGCAACAACCGAATACAATTTTCTTTCTTGTTTTTTATATAGCATCCTTTCCTCCTTTTTTTAAAATATTTTTTATTATTATTTTTTTATAATTATTTTCATATACTTATTTTTTAATGTTACTTTTGAACGCGAAGTCACCGTTCGGAAACTGCATTTTAGATCGACGGAATTTTGTAGCATACCAGAGTCCCAATGATAGCTGTGAGATTACTTCACAAACAGTGCCACTCTGTCCCAGAGTTATCTAAAATCCATTGAACATCATTGACCCTTTTTTTCTTTTTCTTCACTTCTTATCAAAACCTTTTCGAAGCGAAGACGCATCTTAATGATTTGTTTTGTAAGTGAGCTTATAACTGCCAATGGAAGTAGGAAGATTTACGTTTTGGATTTATCTATGGTAAGTTTTTGGAGCTCGTTCTTCTTCCGTTTGAGTAGCGTTTTCTACACTTCTTTGCTTGAAGCAATGATATCATTCATAGTTAATAAGTACCCGTTGCCGTTTTCAAAAGTCAGCTTGGGTGTAATTTCGGCAAGATTCTCGCAGATTTTAGCGCCGAAACAAATATTAAAACATATTTTTTGAATACCATCCATTTTCGAGTCAAGTTTATCAGATTGAGACAAGCTTTTACTCGAAGTTTCCGTACAGAAACACAAAGGAAGTAAAAGGAGCTGTCAAAAGAAACAGTTCTTCAAGTTAAAGAAAAAATATTCAACATAACAATATAATAGGACCGATTCCGAAAGACCAAGCAAGTAAAAAAAAAGAGCTATTGCGAAATGAATTTCATCTACAAGATGTTCAAGTTTCGCAAAAATCTACTTCATATGTTCTCGCTGGCAAACGTATGCTGCGAGACGTAACGAATTCCGTAAAATCCATTACAAGTTTATTGTAGTAACATAATTGTAGAGACCCCATCATTTTAGACAGGGACTCCATTCGATGTATCAGTCATACAGATTTTATGCTTAAATTGTTTATAAAAAGATGTTTTAATTAACTAAATGCAACTATTACGCCTATAAGTAGCATACCTAATCAAAAAAAATTTTTGTAGCATTAGATAAAGCACCAGACAATCTTCTGTTTAATATCATGACATTTGGAATGGGGTATTAATTTGGTCTGGCGGACATGGCTTAACAAGTAAACAATAATTAAAAATTGGTTTAAATATGAACAAAGCACATAATTAAAAGGAAAACTGAACGGAAACTAACCCTTAAATAAACCTTTCCGAATTGGCACGGCGAATTAGTCATTTGTTGTTTATTCTCTGTTTTTAGAAGAAGAGGAAGGGTAATTACAGTGCTTTTGGGGTAATCTTCACCGACTATCTTAAAGTGAAGAGAAAAAGCGTTCCGTTGGAATTTGTATGAAAACAGCTATAGAATGCGAACTGGAATGATAATAGGCGCATATTATGCAATGTTATTGAGTCGACTATATAACAAAACGAAAAAAACCGACGTAATTCATCATCAACTTCTTTATGAAACAATGTACGGGAAAAATAGTTGAAAAGTTGAGTAGAACATTAGAAACCACCTTATTGCGCCCCAGCGACTTTACAAACGTCAAAATGGACCTATGTCGTTTGAGCTTAATGCAGATTTGTTGTGGGAAATAGACGATTTCATTCATTCAAAAGGAGATGAAAAATAAAATTTAATTCTTACGAAGGAAAGTTGTGATTTCCTCACTAGCGTTTTTGGTCTGGAATACTCAGCGTAATGTAAGCGCTAAAAAAAGTTTCTAGTAAACTCTTCAGTTTTTAATTTGATTTAAAGGAATTTGGTAGCTATTTAACGCTGTCAGTGGACCTTTAAATGTAACATCACTTAGAAATTATCTAAATGAATAAAAATTACAGTAAAGAATTTGCGCAATCTCTTAAACACAAGGTCTCTTTAATAAACAGTTACAAATGATATGAAATGGAAATAAAAGATTTTTGATGTTCATAAGAGCAGCAAATAAAGTTGTCCACCAGCAACTTCAATATAATGAACAGTACATTTACTTCAAGAAAGTTCCCTGGCATATTTACGACAATGCTGATAAAACGAATGCAATAAACTTCCATTCATGAGTAACACATATGTAAGTGAATAAAAAGTTTAGACATCAACCATTTAGCCTTCTTCACATAATTTTCAACATTATTGCTACTTATCCTTTTGTTGCATCAAGTTTCTGTATATTTGTTAGGCCTTCAGTAGTTGGCACTGTGGAGCTATAGACTGCAAATCAATGAAAATATACCAGTGTGAAAGAAATTATCCAACAAGCGACATTAATGTCGTCAAATATTTACGTTTTCGATTTCGTTAACTATTTTCCATAGCAACGGTTTTTAGTTGCAACATTATCAAAATTCTTTAACTAATTTTCGAAAAAACCAATATAAACAAAAATGCGTCTTTAGGTAGATCTTTTAATAATCATATCCCCAACCACTTACTGAATGTAATAGTATTGCAAAAAAAATGTTATACCATCTACGCCTGATCATTCTCAAACCCATATCGTTTACGTTCATTATTAATTCAATGTAAATATGAAAAACCTTCTCCTGCGGTAAAATTTAACTGAAATAAAGTTCAAAATGCAATGTTTATTCATCCAAACACCGCTTGAGAAGTAGAGCATTTGCATTGGTGCCAAAATATTCGTCCCGTTGCTGTTGTTTGTAGCTAAATGCAAGTTCTGGACTAAATGTTCCTTTTAAGTCATAGGGTAAATACCCTAATTAAAATTCCGTTTTGAATGTTTTGTGTTTCGATTATTACAGTGTATTACTTTTGTTTTCTGCTCATTTGCTAAAATGCCAAGCACCTTATGGCTCGTAAATAAATAAGAAAGTTGGTAGTAGAGCCATAATTTAAATAAGATAGTGAAAATAGCTGGGTGATTTTGGTGATGTTAGTGACAATTACAACACCAATTCACCTGGGGTAGAGTTTTTTGAAGGATATTATGATGATTCGGTTGTTGATTGAGGGTTGCTGGGACGTTTAAAAAATGATTACCGCTTTCGCCTTCTTTAAGACTGCACCGTTTATGCCTTTCATCCAGACGGTCAATGACACCTACTTGCCAATATTCGTAGCGGCTTAGAATCGTACAATAGCCTTGGACATTCCGATGTGCCATTTCCTCAACACATGGGTCTTTTATTCTTTTCATCTGGGCGTTGCCTGGTCACCATTACCACCCAGGGCGGATACGGTAGAAGAATTCGAAGCCGTTGCTCTAATAAACCAAGCTTCGTTTTCTTCGTCCTTTGGCAGATAGGCATGAACTTTAAAAATTGCTTTAAAACGTAATAGAAAGAAATTTATTGTTGTACGATGAGGAAGAAAATGGCCTGGATAGGGCTCAAGCAAAGTTTACTTTGTCTGCGCTCGCTAGAAGGTTCTTTCGGATGTCCTGAATGTTGTAATCACTTTTCAGACTGGATCAAAATTTATTCCTGGCGTTGAGTCTACATGTGGCGTCCTTGGATCTGCTTTCATCGTTGTTGTTTTTACCACTACTGATGCTGTTCTCCCTGCCATTTGTTTGATTAATGCTATTTCTCTTTCTGTAAATTGAATTCTCCTTGCTTTAGTCCGCAATGTCGTCACTGATTAATTCTATTTCTGCCTTTGTTGTTCGTGCTCTTGTTCGCGCGAATATTGTTATAAGTTCTATTAATTTTCCCACAGGGGTTGTTGACTCCGCCCTTAGGATTACGCGTCTGTTGCTGTTGTGTTCTTTACCATTATTTCCTTAATTGCTATTGTATTTGCCGTTGCCTTTTTAATTGTACTTGTGGTTTCTATGAATCTACCTACTTGTCAAAATAGCTCTTTAAAAATTTTACTGAAGAATAATGATATAACTTGCTATAGTATTGTTGCTCCGAAAGATCGGAGAAGTTGTATCTTATAACTATTTATTTTGCTTGCCTTGGCATCATCACGGAATGATATATGTCTTCAGAACACTTGCAAATAATACAAAATTGTTATTTCCGTGCGCTGCATCAGAAACTAAGATGAAACTTATTTTTATTTTAACGGTTAAAGCACAATTGTCCATTAGATAACTTTACGTTCCGTCGAAGTGACTTTATGGTTCACTTTTAAACGGTTGACATCATCTCTTCAAAAAAGAAGATTCCATTGTTCCGATTCCATTCCGATGTTGTAAGTGATAGCGAACTTTTTTCTAGCCGAATTGGATAGTATTCCTTTTAAATAATGTATAGTTTCGACAGCCAGAGCTACATGTCACATACCATCCCGATTTATTAACTGGTAAGAAATTTGATTGGAGTTTGGACTGCTCCTAATGCGGTTATTTCATATCGTTGGTCTTCGCCAATAACCCAGGTTTCATTATTTCATTAAAGCATTGAAAAAACTTTTGATGAAATTAGGACCGATTTTATAATTAAAATGCTAGAAAGTTGAGTTCAGAGGCTGTATTTCTGCAAGTAGGGTCGTGGCGGCTGTTTGGACGCTTTTGCGTTAAAAATTTCCATGGGAATTAACGCACTATAAGGTGAACAAATTTTTATTCTCAATATTGTCGCGCTTGTGTATATGTATATACATGAGGTTGCAAAAATGTTGGTAATTTTTTTAGTTGAAAAAGACGTTCATGGAGAAAAATCGGTACAGTGCACATTAACCAAAATTTTTCCACAACATTCTCTACAACGTTTTGCCACATTTCTGGCAATATGACGATATCGTGTCAAAAAAACTTATATTGGTTTGGCAGTGTTCCACCCACCTACCCATTTTCGCGGTACCCTGCTGCATTGATCTTATCAAGAGCTAATGAACCACGTACGGTGAGTGCGCTGTGGGTGTCAGGACTTCCCATTCCAGCTGCAACAGCGTATCCCTGGGCAAAACTTGCAACAAGCGACCAAAATGGCACTTTTAGTTAATTTACGAGGTATCCATTTTTCGTCCTTTTGAACCTTTCCCATCGCATGTAAGCGATTCGTCCAATAAGTCCTCCAATTCATTGTTTTCGTGCTTTTTGGGTCATCCAGGGCTTTTTTGTCGTTGATATCAAAATCACCGCTTTCAAATCGCTGAAACTAAAATTCACTATTGGGATATGATGGAGGAGTGTCACCATAAGCTTCTGAATTTGTTCGGTGAGCTTCAGCAGCAAATTTTCAATGATAAAAGAATTGCAAAATATATGTAAACTTTATTTTTTGTTGGTAAACTATATTTTTCCCTAAGATATTTCAACACGTTTTCTGCAAAAAAATCTTTTCTTTCCCCTTTTCGCCATATTGATCTACTTTCGTTTCCTTTCTATCTCCTATCTCTTTCTTCCAGTGCGAGAACTTCACAAACCCCTTTTTCGATACAGGGTTGTACTCTTGTTTTAACACCAATGAAACGAAGAATGATTATGAAAGAAAAAACAACCTTATAGCTTGGTGGTCCAAATTTGATCAGACTAACCTCTTTGTTCATTTAGTATTATGAACCAATTTTCACCACGAAATATTGAAAATTGTAGCTTTTTATAGGGGGTTCAAAAAATTGATTTAGAATGTCGAAGTACTATTACTCAACGGGTTTTGTCGAAAAAGTGGAACGATCAGGACCATTTCCAATAGAGTTCATGCTTGGGTCAAACCACGTCAGTGTTGTGTACCATTATCGATTTCTACTTATTACTCACTTACTTTCTGATTAATCACCTATGCTAAGTTTACATTTTCTTACATGTCTACTTAATGTAAATCTAGCTATGACCTAGTTAAGATAACCTAATTAAGATAACCTACATTTATGAAATTTTAATAATAACATAGTTTAGAACTTTACTATTTTTCCTAAGGTAGCACAACAATTCAGTATATAAGACACTGACCAAAGTTCATTTAAAAAGCGATATATCTTATAGAAGTTAATAAACAAAACATGGAAATATTATCAAACGGAATCTTTATTTGAGTTCCACTACAACAGCAAATTTCATAGAAATATCTCAAAAATTGCAATTTATGCGTTGAACACAAAAATCCATAAGCAAACATCAGACGAACAGACAAACTTGGATTGATTCAGAAACGTTTATTACATGTGACATTAGAAGAATGCGTCTGTATATCTTCGATGTCTGTCTAGATTTAGAACAAAAAAAAATTTTATTACTGTTTTAGGGCCACTCTTAAGTGCTGTTTTAAGAGGATTAGAGACTGTAAGAGACAGCCGCACGTGTCATTGCTGAGCTAGCTAATTCAAGAGATATTTTCAAATTTTTGTTCCACGGATACTCCACGGACGAGTACAATTAAAGAAATATACCTGCTTTACGCTTTTAAGAACAAACGGACGGACGAAACCTACTTACCGAACGGGATGATCTTAAGCCCAAGGTCATTCTGCATTTTGCTCTACCCATGGCCTTCGCCCATGATTCTTAATGGGAGACCCCGAAATTGGCTCCTATCGTCCCTAAGCGACTTTCCTCTGGGCAAAGGAAACTATTTCATTTTTATTATACAGTTTTTTTTTTACCATAACAACGATCTACACATTTATTAAATAAATGGGAAATCTGCTGATCGTTCAGATGCATAACACTAACAATTGTATTTATAAAAAAGAAAAAAAGAAAAGGGAACATAAAATCATAGAGTATCTACTTAACGTTGACGCCGCTGCGCTTCACAATGCCACCATTTACAGATGACCAATTCTCGCTAAAGATTTCAGAACAAGTGATGTGTTACGACCGCCTTAAATAATGTATTTTGTCATAAATACAGTTATATTTCGGCGGCATAAGCGTATCAGATTTGAAGCGTTGCATTCCACTTTATGCGTTGCAGTTGTGGTTGAACTGGTAGGTGCTCTTATTGTAGCCAGGTTATCAAGATTGTTTACAAAACAAAACGGATTTTTGGTATAAAAACATATGCAACAACATCTTGTTGACACAATGACGGACGGCCATCTACGCACTTATGTAAATTTATCGACTAGAAAAGTTTGAATAAGTTTCGAGTCACTAGTAATGTCGCTGAAAGCGTTGGCACTTCAATTGGGTTTTCATCTGAACTACTTAAATGTTTCATGACATGTTATATTGTCCCGTTAGTGTCCAATAACATTTTTACTAGATGAGATTGATAAAAAGCCTGCGTATCTGCAGCATGGTTAAAACTTAAATTTGCTGCCAATTTACAACGTTTTCTTGTATTTTGTTCAATAACATGTATGTAGTCGGTTAGTATTTGATCGTTAGTTACTGAGTTTGCCAACTCTGCGCGCGCCTTGTACTCGTGCTTCTTTACTTTGTGCGTACAAATTTTGCAATTCTTTCTATACCCTACACCATGTATGTACAGATTGTAGTAGGTTTGTGCGGAAACATTTAACACGCCGAAATGCTTAAGATATATCCACCTTTTATTGTACCGATCGATTTGGAAAATGATTCTGATTATTCCGATGTCTGTTCGTGTCAATTTGTGTTCAACCTACAGAAAGCAATTTTTGAGATATTTTCATGAAATGTGGTACACTCATGTGTTTTTTTATCCTACGCTATTGAAAATGCTTTGAATCGGCCCACTTTTTCGACCACTCCCTATATAACGCCCTATTTTGCAAAATCATTATATAGAGAAAATTGCAATTTACATGACTTCTTAACAAAAGTCGCTAAGTTATAGCACTTCGGCATTCTATATTTGTATGACGCAGCTTTTAGCAAAAATAAGAATTAGTGTAGACAATGTAGTGCAGGGTATTGAATAGGCGGCTTAGCCCGACCACAATGTTTTCATTTGCTTCATTTTATTGTTTTAAAGGGGTTTAACGCCCAGGCGATTACACATTTTTTATATATAGGGAAACATATTGAACTTTGCCTTCAATTTGTGTTCATCGCGTTGTTCTCTGTGTTGATATCATTTTAGTTTTGGTTGGTGATCAGCACTTTGTACTCTCTTGAAAAATTGCCTTTCTTGTTTTCTCCTTGTTCTTCCTTTCTGCGTTGATCTGCGTCATTTACAGTTTTCTTTTTGTTTATTATGCTTTCAATAGTGTGTGTTTTACGTATAATGAGAACATTGTGAGTACGTGCTCAACCTTTTCGTTTTTTATTCCTCTTCATAAGTACTGCTTTGTCTACTGCCTTTCCGCATGGATTGTTCATTTGCCCCATTTCGAACCAAAATAGGTCCTGACACTGATCGGTTCATTAATTTTTGGCTTTTTTAGCGTTATTGTCAGGCGATATGTGCAGTCTGACCACCGCTTAAAGAATAGTAAAATGAATCGGTTTTTCTACTAAGTTCACTGATTTGTTTTCTTTCTATTTTGCACCTTAAAAACCGCGCGAGCAGCAGCTATTTCTCTTTTCAGAGACGCCAGTTTAACCGGTTTCGGGACCGAGGTACATTTTATTTCAAGGATGTTTGCTCCTTTGTTTGCCACAAGAAAATATTGAGCGGCTAAGTTAAAACGGGGGCATACGAGTTGCCGGGACGAAGATCCAACTGGTCAAATGAGGTGGCCAATATCTACTTCATATGTACGAACCAGCGATCATGGTAGTCATTTCAAAAAGTGTAGCACATGTTGTTGAGAATGGAAAAGCTACGCGTTGGATGTATTTCACGTTTGCTGACTGACAATGGATGAAAAACAAAGTCGTGAAGACGGTTTTAATATACACCGGCTATTGGGAATCGCTAGGAATGATGTGCCGAGCTAAAAACAAATCCTTTTCCTATTTGTTTGTAGTCCCTGTATAAAGTAATTAGCTTGTTTTTTGTCACGCCTAACCAAGGCCTACGTAGAGAAATAGATTATTTTTTTCAATTTTTATGGTTGCTTTTTTTGTTCGATAGGATAACTCTGGGATTGCTCTCGTAATTGCTTGTACATATTAAAAATTATCTACATATTTCATAACGATACTCATTAAGTTAAAAATATAATTTAGATCCCTCATCTTACATTTAACGACCAGCCTCCCGTAATTTTATTGTATATTGATACGAAGCGTTGGTCTGAAGTGTACGTACTTTCACCTATAGTAAGTAAATGTACATCTCGGTGTCTTATCCACGGCACCTGGAAAAAAGTATGCAAAACAATTATACATTCACAAATTGTTTTAAAAAAATTATGCTTATATAATAGACATTGTAACGGAAAATTTCAAACATTTTAAAATATTTTTTCTTAAAATATCCAAAGAAAAACAAAAAAGCTTCGGAAAGAGAGGGGTAACCCATATGTGTGAAAGAAGAAAAAAAGGATTGCGATTAACTTCAGCTGTATTTGATAAACAAGAAAATTTAAATATTTTTGGAAGACAAAGTAGTGAATCTAAGTAGCAAGCAACATGTTGAATTAAAAGAAAAAAAAAGAGAAAAGAGAAAGTTATTACAGTCATTTTGAAAAAATATAAATGTAATGACAAGAAAAAAAGGAAGAGAAAAAACATTGTCAGAACTATCAGCCAACCATTGATCAATCCCTCAAACTAACCTTTTAATGTCCATGCAATAACAAATTTATGAAACTAAATGTTAAACTAGCGCAGGACGTAATTAAAAAGTAATATAGAATATTTGTAATTATAAAAACAAAATTATTATGGATAAGCATTTTAGCAAGGCTCTGGGTGATGGTGAAAAATTGAGAGTTGACAAAGAGAGTCGTAGTTGAAAAGAGAACAAGAAAGAAAAAGGAATAAACAAAAATTGTACAAATAGCCGTTTTAGCAGGCTCGTTGATTTATTTACGATTTGTACAAATTTTTCCTGTTAAACAATAAAATGTAAGAAATATTTGTAAATAGAAAAGAATTCTTGAAAACCAGTGCGAAAAATAGTTATAACGTTCAAAAGGAGTCATATTTATAAATATAGAAAATTCATGCTACAAAAGAAATATTTGAATAAAAGTTAAAAAAATGTTAAACGAAAGTTTATTAAGAAAACGAATTATATATAATATGCAAAACAAAAATTTATTAAGAAACTAAATTATATAATATACCTACATGTATATATGCCCGTATATATTTGTTAATAAAATCCCGAAACGGTTGCATATGATTGATTAACAAAAAAAAATCGTGCAAGTTCATTTTCTAAACACTGTAGTGGATTACTCATTCGGATTACACACCTAGAAAGCGCAACAACGTAAAATTTGAAAAAAGATTGACGGGTTTTGATCGTATTCTGTACTTGTGAAGCAAAAAGGTTTACGTGTTTGCAGATACATCTGAGTATATGGAAAGGCAATGAAGCCTACGGCGAGATGAGAGAATATGTTTTTGATGTTCTCTCTCGCTCGTAACAAAAAGCAACCGCATCAAATGTTTTTTTCTCTGTTCTGCAAGTCCAAAAAATAAAGAATAAAAAAAAAGTGGAGACGAAAGAAATAAAATTAAAAGGAAAGAAAACAGCAACGGCAAATATAACGTAACAGTGATAAGAGAAACGACAACAAACTCAAGCAATTATCTGGGCACACCTAACGCTGCTGCTGACACATAAGCCCCAACAACACATGGCAATTGCTGCAGCCGAAAAGGCAAGCGAAGACTAGGAACATCAAACTCTGTGTAACCAAAGGATAGTCTGAAGAGGAGGCGCTGCCACGAGATAAAAAGGATCGTCTTGCATCCTGCATCAGGTATTTCTAGATAATAAGTAGTTTAAGTCCAAATGAGCGGCTAGGCGGCACCCACTACTGCGGGCACGTGAGAGAGACTGTGGGGACGCATGGAATGGATACCAACGGACAAAGTACAGACCTACGGACGATAGACCGGACCAGCGAGAGCAAGGTGTTTTAACTCGGTTCTTTTTCTTTGTTCTTTTTGTTTGATAGTTTATTAACCTTTTTTTTTTGATTTTAAATTTTTTGTTGTAATGCGGCGCGGCATGCAAGAGAAGGAAAAAGAAAGAGAATCTCACAAATCGCTCTACCGCGCGCACGCTACGTTACAACATGCAATAAATCAAATTCAAAGGCATTGGCATTCAGAGCTCAATTCGCGATACGGAATTTTATTCACTAACGCATATGTTCTTATAATGCTTATAAGAAATACTTATTATAAATACATTCTCTAAATAAAAATAATATTACATTATGCTATAGATTATTTTCCATTATTTTAGACAGATGACGCTAACAGAGAGAACCAGTCATCCAGCTGTGTTAAAACATTTGCCTGCAATAAATAAAGCCAAAAAATTGAAAAATTCGAATAAAAAATAATGTGACAACGCCCGTTTCTTAGTTTTCCAACCCAATACATTGACGGAGATTAAGAAAATAATGCTAATTCGACTGGTACAACAAAAGTTGGATGTACATAAAGTCTTCCCGGTTGGAGCATATATACTCACAATTTTAGTTTACTCTTAATTTTCAAGTGGTATAGAGTGTAAAATAATTAAAGAATATCTTTAAAAAGTATCGTAGTCAGAGCTTCGTATATATTTTGTTATAAACGCTAAAGCTGTTGCATGGCTTAAAAGCAATAATTTTATCTACTAATGATAAGTAAAAAAGTTTTTTCGACGTTATGATTACGAAGTCTTGGTGTACACAGTAACTCAAGCCAATTTGTTACATCAAACGGTTGCTGCTGTTTGCGCGGGGGAGCTGCTGATCGTGCGGATAATTTTATTATAAGTGCAGGAAATTGTAATCAATATCATATTTCCGTGCACCACGCATGTCGAAATAGTGCTCCCTACCTACAAATTACTTAAACGCCAAGATTCGAGAATAAGTTTTCTTCAAGTCGATTTCTTAATGATCAAAAAACATGTTGTTTCCAGTTCCCATCATAACACAAGTGTAAGATCGTTTAACTCTAATTCGTATTAGTACCGCAATGACTGATCAACACAAACAAACATGCGCCTTAGCAATGAAGAGCATTATCGACGTTTTTGTAGAAATTAAATTCATTGAATTGGTTTTGGTTGTTAATAATTTGGGCTTGTGTATATTTAAGTAAGAACGCTACGCAACGCTCTGTGCCTACAAAATTCCCTAAAACTAACTTTCTTGGACATGTGGTCTGCAATGCTTTTAATTAATGCAATGCTGTTATTAAATCTTTGTAGGATGCAATGAAGTCGTTGCCAACAACGCATTGACTATCTAATCAGTTTTAACTACGACATTTTTAAGTTCAGAAATGCTTTATCGGATCGCAAAATAAGTGCTTTGGAAAAAACAAGCAGTTCATCGTGCATAATCAAATTGGACTCAATTTCAGTTCACGTCTCAGAAACAAAAACTTTTGGTTTTCACTTTTTGAAATTAATTTAATTCGAACTAGTTGTCTAAAAGACATTTCTAAGTTTAATCTTTCCATGAATTTTAATTGACTATTTTTACCTACAGATGTTTTGCAATGATGAATGTTTTGGGTCCATTTGTGCGTTTGAACTTCTGTTCTGACTCTTCGAAAGATTTAATGCTTGCCGTATCATTTTGTACGCCGATTATTGATATTTACTTATTGCATGAACTTGGTTGATGAATGAAAAATATATTATCTAAATAAGTGGAAAAATAAGTTAAACGCAGAGAAGACGCGACCCATCTTTTTCACTAGAAAGAGAAACCCTTTCTTTGTCCCTTCATCTGCTTTGACGTAAAGTTCCTCTTTTTGATTACGTTAAGTACTTGGAAGTAATATTGGCCACAAACACGACTGCCGAAACGGGTGAATGCCCAGGTTGCTTGTTCTTGTTCCTTTTTGGTGTAGGTTGCTTGTTCTTCTTCCTTTTTGATGGAGGTTGCTTGTTCTTCTTATTATGGCCGCTTGTTTTTGTTGTATTTTATATATAATTCTTACCAATAATTATGACTGTGTATAATCTAGACATAAAAGCCACAAATTTATTGCCTTACTCCATCTCCACTCAAACACGGTAAGTACGTATAGCAAACCAGCCTGCTTCTTAAAGCCCTGTAATATCTCGTCATTTTCAAAATTAGTTTGTTATGCTCTTCGAAACTCAATTAAATATTTTGTAAGTATACCGCAAACTTAATATACTATTGATATGTACAATTTGCTAAACAAATTGTTCATTAAAAGCGTAAAATCGAACGAAGGAAACAGTTTTAGCAAAAGTTAGCTGGATAGTTTGTTCCATTTATATATATATATATATCTTATAAATAAATTTGCAAAATACAGTCATGAAGGAAAAAAGGTGGTCCGAAGTTTATTTGATTTTCTTAAGAGATTAAAATTAATTTCAGAAACTGCTCCTCCATATAGGCCATGTGAATCTAATGGTAACTGTACTGCTAACAGTTCTCTTTGCATAACTGCTACTGAACAAAATTCGTTTGCTTCAAAACTTACCAACACGATGTTAAATCATCCTTCACTCCGAAAAAGCAGATGACCAAAAAAGTCAGGCATAGTCGGCCCTGTGGCAGGCGCAATCTTGGATCCACCGAAAGGATTACGTTAACTATGTCGCAAGTGCAGGAAGCAGAGCATAGATTTCTACGAACTTTTCATGGAGACAAGGAATGGTTTCTCTGATATAAGTAAAGAACTCGTGAGTTTTTGCGGAAAATATGTAGAAATTAAAACGATGTTCGATGAGTGTCGCTACTTAAAGCACTCATCTTCTCCTCCAACGTGTAAAAGATCAACCTGTAGCGAAGCTTGCTTCCTGCTACGCACATATTTCTCAATCTTGAAAAATAATAATAAATAGACAACAATAAGGCATAATGGCCCCGGGGCCGCCAGACAAAAACCCGAATAGATTTTATCTATTAAGTGATACATCCCCCCAAAGAAAAAAAAGTAAAAAATCAGATTTTCCGGTGTTGCCGATCAGCGATATAATCCCTATTGATAAAAAATATATTGTTATTTCTTCAATCGATGCTCGAATAACAATTTCCCAAATTAGCCCTTTTGCTATAAAAAAAGCTCTAGATAGCATTACAACATACATCGACTCGATCTCGATTCTACGCGATGGGAATTTACTGGTCCTCGCTGGGAACCCGCGCGCAACCGAAAAACTAATAAAGGCCAATTCTTTAGCTAATGTATGTGCTATTTCAGCTAAACTACATGAGAAACTTAACTCGGTTCGAGGCGTAATTTATGCCCCTTGCGTGCCGGAAGATGAAATTGTTCGCGAAATGGGCATTCAAGGAGTGACTGAAGCATATAAATTAACCAAACTGAATGATGACGGAAAAACACGCTCTCCTACAGGAAGGATTATTTTAACTTTTGATCGCTATCGATTACCGCGAACAGTTGATGTGGCGTGGTATAAATGTAAAGTAGAACTATACATCCCAAATCTTATGAGGTGTAAAAATTGCCAACACCTGGGTCATACGGCAAAAAGGTGCACTAATGCTGCATCTTGTGCTAACTGTGGTCATCCTCCACATACTGAAAGCTGTACCCGTAGTTTCTACATAAATTGCAATGATCAACACTCAGCGTTAGACAAACAATGCCCACGTTTTGTACAGATGCGTGAAATATTAAAAATCAAAACAGAAAATTACTGTAGCATGGGCGAAGCGCGACGCACATCCCGGGAAAGAAATCCATCTGTAGCTCATGGAATTGGCAAAAGTAATACCTATGCTGCTGTTGCCTCGCAAATCGAGCCTAGTAAGACTTTAACTGCAACTGCTTCCAATGAAAAACCTGTTCCACCATTAACCAAAAATTATATTGCGAAACCAGTTACATCACTTGCCAAAGATAATATTGAAAAAACCAAAGCAACTGCAAATATTGAAAAAATCCAAACAACAACACATATGCTAAAATCTAATATACCAAATTCTCCAGAATCTCCAGCTCTCAAC
>NW_023998531.1:859886-862915 GCF_014805625.2 Glossina fuscipes
AATATACCAAATTCTCCAGAATCTCCAGCTCTCAACTTTACTCAACAAATCACAAGTGTTGTTAATGAATCCATTCTTTCATCTCTCAATCAACCTTCATTTTCAAATTATTCACGAGCGCCAACCCGTTGCGCTTCAAATGTACCAAATCACCTAAATACAGTTTATTCTGCTGGTAAGAATAAATCATTCACGAAAAATTCCTATAGTGACTTTCTCGACGGAGACGCTGACTTGTCAACTTAACCCTCCCTCCACTCTGCTTACATGTCATTACAATTAAATAAAGTTTTTAAAATTTTACAATGGAACATTAAGGGACTTATTAATAATTTTGATGAACTCCGTACACTCATAAATGATTTTAATCCAACCTTTTTATCGCTTCAAGAAACCCATTGTAGAAGCTCTTTTAATCCTATTCCACCCAAATCATATATTGGATACTTCACGAATGCTGATCAAAATTCATATTTCAAACAAGGAGTAGGTGTTTTTATAAAATCAAGTATACCTCACAAACGCCTAAATTTAAGCTCAAATATACAAGCCGTAGCGATACAAATAATGTTAAATATAAAATTTACAGTGCTTTCGCTCTACATTCCACCTTCGCAATCGTTTTCTCGGCAAGAACTCTACAGTTTATTCTCCGTACTTTCCCCCCCATTAATTATATGCGGCGATTTCAACAGCTGGAATGCCATCTGGGGCTCAACAGTGAACAACACTCGCGATACTGTTTTAGAAAAGGCCTTTTTTCAAAGCAACCTTTGCGTTTTAAATGATGGAAAACCAACGCACTTCTCAACTCATCATACTTTTTCACATATTGATTTAACATGTTGCTCTCCATCACTTCTTCCTTTGGTGTCCTGGTCTATTACTGATGATCTACATAATAGTGATCACTTTCCAATCATAATCGATCTTAAACTTTTAACGTCCTCTGCTACTCCAGCAAAACAGGCCAAATTTCTCCTAGATAAAGCGGATAGGATCAATTACTCCAAAGAGGTGGAGTCATTTTTGAATTCAAAGCCATTTAACGGGAACTGCAACCATGATGCTGCTATTATGTCTAAAGCGATTCGCACGGCTGCTCATCTTTCTATTCCTCAATCCAACACCTCTTTTAAACGAGCTAAGGTTCCATGGTGGAACAACACGCTTTCGTTTTTGAGGAAATATAAAATGGATCTATGGCACCGCTTTAAGAGATGTCCTGATCAGAATCGCTTGTTATTATACAAAAAGGCCAATGCTCTATTCAGGAAGGAATTACGGAAATCAAAGGCACTTAGTTTCGAACTTTTCTCGAGACGAATTCACAGAAATACATCAATGAAAGTTGTCTGGAACAAAATCAACAGACTTAATGGGACTTCAAACCTGAACCAAATTTCTGCCATCTGCACTCCCAATGGAACTTTAACTGACGCAGATGAGATTTCTAATTACTTTGGAAAAGTGTGGTGCGAATACTCCTCTGACAGCAACTTCTCCAGTGCTTTCATTGAAAATAAAAGGACTCCAATATCTCCTATAAATAATATCGATAGATGTGCCATGTTCCTGGAAAATAGCGTATCTACCTCAGAACTTGGATGTTGTCTCTCCAATTTGAAGGGGAAGACACCTGGTCTAGACCGCATCTCATACCAAATGAACAGTGCTATGTCTAAGTCTAGTAAAAAGAAATTACTGGACCTATATAATACGGTATTTATGACTGGCCATATACCCTACATGTGGAAAATGGCAACAGTTGTTCCAATTCCAAAGTCAAAAAATGTCTCCATCGCATCTGATTATCGCCCAATTTCTCTTTTATCTTGCCTCTCTAAGGTTTTAGAGAAGATTATGGCATCTAGGTTATCTTGGTTTCTTGAATCCAAGAACCTGATAACAAAGCAACAAGTTGGTTTCAAGCGGGGTAGAGGATGCATCGACGCTCTGTTACATATTGATTATTTCACAAGCAAAGCAATTTCCGAACGAAATCACGTAACAATTCTCTCAATTGATTTCGAAAAAGCATTTGACAGAGTTGGTCTTCATGTTATCTTAAGACTCTTGAAATAATGGAATGTTGGACCCAAATTCTTCAACTACATCAAATCATTCATGTCGCATCGGCGGTTCAAAGTTAGAATCAACAATCATCTTTCTGATTCCTTTCCGCTAAAGAATGGCATTCCGCAAGGATCTCCTCTCTCTGTCACGCTTTTCCAGATCGCTTTCAACGAAATTAGCGAAATTCTTTGCCGTGTACCAAGAGTGGAACATTGTCTCTACGCGGACGATGTATACATTTTTACAAAAGAAAAAGACAACACGAAAGCAATCAAAATCCTCGAATCTATTGCATGTGAGATCTCCACATGGGCAAACTCGTCAGGAGCTATAATCTCTATACAAAAATCAAAAAAAATGCACATTTGTCGAAAACAAATGTGCGTTGCAGGAAACCTACTGATGCATATTAACGGCTTACCAGTACTAAATGTGCAGACGCTCCATGTTCTCGGGCTCACGTTTTCAACCAATTATCGTTGGAAAGCACACTGCCTTCGTTTAAAAAACTCCCTTTTAACAAGGGTAAATTTCATACAGTACGTTGCTTGGAGAAGCCATGCGCATATTAACACTATCGCTTATCTTACCAAAATGCTTGTGTTAAGCAAGATTGACTATGCTTTGATAATTTATGGCAATAGCTGCAAATCTAATATCAACATCCTTAAACCGATCTATCACCAAGCCGTTAGAGCAAGTTGTTATGCTTTTCGGACGACGCCCATAAATAATATTATAATTGAAACTGGTCTCCCAACCTTAGAAAATAGACTGTATGAGTTAAAAGCTAAAATAGTCCCTAAGCTTCTTAATTCAAACAAATCCATTCTCGGTGATGACGTAAGAAAGATTATTATTACGAAGAAAATTCCAAAGTCACCATCTGCAATTGACCATTGTTTGTGCATCGCAAAGGAATTGAACATTCCCTTAAAAATTTCCCGCTCTTT